>NC_057799.1:570729116-571029116 GCF_018294505.1 Triticum aestivum
CCCCAAGTCAAGTGGGGCGCCCCCTACCCCCAGGGTTTCCAACCCTAGGCGCAGGGGGAGGCCCATGGGGGCGCCCCAGCCCACTAAGGGCTGGTTCCCTTCCCACTTTAGCCCATGGGGCCCTCCGGGATAGGTGGCCCCACCCGGTGGACCCCCAGGACCCTTCCGGTCGTCCCGGTACAATACCGATAACCCCCGAAACTTTCCCGGTGGCTGAAACTGGACTTCCTATATATAATTCTTCACCTCCGAACCATTCCGGAACTCCTCGTGACGTCCGGGATCTCATCCGGGACTCCGAACAACTTTCGGGTTTCCACATACTAATATCTCTACAACCCTAGCGTCACCGAACCTTAAGTGTGTAGACCCTACGGGTTCGGGAGACATGCAGACATGACCGAGACGCCTCTCCGGTCAATAACCAATAGCGGGATCTGGATACCCATGTTGGCTCCCACATGTTCCACGATGATCTCATCGGATGAACCACGATGTCGAGGATTCAATCAATCCCGTATACAATTCCCTTTGTCAATCGGTATGTTACTTGCCCGAGATTCGATCGTCGGTATCCCAATACCTTGTTCAATATCGTTACCGGCAAGTCTCTTTACTCGTACCGTAATGAATGATCCCGTGGCTAACTCCTTAGTCACATTGAGCTCATTATGATGATGCATTACCGAGTGGGCCCAGAGATACCTCTCCGTCATACGGAGTGACAAATCCCAGTCTCGATCCGTGCCAACTCAACAGACACTTTCGGAGATACTCGTAGTGTACCTTTATAGTCACCCAGTTACGTTGTGATGTTTGGCACACCCAAAGTACTCCTACGGTATCCGGGAGTTGCACGAGGGAAAAGATACTTGACATTGGAAAAGCTCTAGCAAACGAACTACACGATCTTTGAGCTATGCTTAGGATTGTGTCTTGTCCATCACATCATTCTCCTAATGATGTGATCCCGTTATCAATGACATCCAATGTCCATAGTCAGGAAACCATGACTATCTGTTGATCAACGAGCTAGTCAAATAGAGGCTTACTAGGGACACGTTGTGGTCTATGTATTCACACATGTATTACGATTTCCGGATAACACAATTATAGCATGAACAATAGACAATTATAGTGAACAAAGAAATATAATAATAACCATTTATTATTGCCTCTAAGGCATATTTTCAACAGTCTCCCACTTGCACTAGTCAATAATCTAGTTACATTGTGATGAATCGAACACCCATAGCGTTCTGGTGTTGATCATGTTTTGCTCTAGGGAGAGGTTTAGTCAACGGATCTGCTACATTCAGGTCCGTATGTACTTTACAAATATCTATGTCTCCATTTTGAACACTTTCACGAATGGAGTTGAAGCGACGCTTGATATGCCTGGTCTTTCTGTGAAACCTGGGCTCGTTCGCAAGGGCAATAGCTCCAGTGTTGTCACAGAAGAGAGTCATCGGGCCTGACGCATTGGGAATCACCCCTAGGTCGGTAATGAACTCCTTCATCCAGATTGCTTCTTGCACTGCCTCTGAGGCTGCCATGTACTCTGCTTCACATGTAGATCCCGCCACGACGCTTTGCTTGCAACTGCACCAGCTTACTGCTCCTCCATTCAAAATATACACGTATCCGGTTTGTGACTTCGAGTCATCCAGATCTGTGTCGAAGCTAGCGTCGACGTAACCCTTTACGACGAGCTCTTCGTCACCTCCATAAATGAGAAACATATCCTTAGTCCTCTTCAGGTACTTCAGGATATTCTTGACCGCTGTCCAGTGTTCCATGCCGGGATTACTTTGGTACCTACCTACCAAACTTACGGCAAGGTTTACATCAGGTCTGGTACACAGCATCGCATACATAATAGACCCTATGGCTGAGGCATAGGGGATGACACCCATCTTTTCTCTATCTTCTGCCGTGGTCGGGCATTGAGCCGTGCTCATGTCACATCCTAGTTAGTTCATGCATTAGAGTGTTGCATCATGTCTACATTTCACAGAAACCTGAAATGGGGATGCCAGAAACCCCCAGCACCCCCCCTGGAACAACTAGGGTTTACTAAAATTCTTTCCAATGAACCTGAAATGCCCTCCATAAATGTTCACCACCTTTGGTCTTGGTTAAAACCTCTGCCAAAAATGGTTTCATATTTTTGGAGGCCATCTTGGATTTTTGCACAAGCCATAAGTATTTGCATTTGGGCATTTTAAATGCTATAAATATTTTCAAATGCCCAAATAATCTGGAAAGTATTTTTAGGCTGTTGGGAATAATCTCAAAGGTGCCTCAGAATATTTCCAGGATTTTTCCAAATGAAATAGTATTTTTACTATTTCAAAACACAGTACAGAAATAAATAAAAAAGAGAAAAGAACAGAAGGCAGAAAACTTACCTGGCAGCCCACCTGGCGGCCCAGCACTGTGCGGGCCCGCGCCAGTCAGCTGCCTGCTCTCGCCAGAGCAGGCAGAGAGCTGACGCCGGCGAGCGTGAGCTCACCACGGCGCCAGCAGCTTGCCGCCTCGCCGCAGATCAGCTGGCCGACCTCTCTCGACGCGCCCCGAGCCCCTGGACATTGCTATTCTCCCCCATCGCCTCTCCCTCGCCTTCTCCCCACCATGGCCGACGCCGCCGCAGACACCTCAACGGAGTAACCGCGACCACCGTCGACCCCGCGCCGTACTACCGTGTCCTACAGCACCGCCGTCGCCCACTCCTTCGAGCAAGCCGAGCCCCGAGCGCTCGTTTGCCCCGAAGCTCCGTCACCGACCTCGCCTTCGTCGCTCACCGTCGGAGATCCCCTCCGCCGTCGCCACTGCTACAGCTCGTCTCCGACCTCGCCGTCTGCTCCGTCGCAACCGCCGTGAGCATGGCCACCTTCCCATCCCCTCCTCTCTCTCTCTCGAGCTCTGTAGCTACCGCACGAAGCTCACCCGAACGCGCCGCCGCACGAGCTCGTCGCCGACGAGGCTCCGGCCATCCAACGGCCACACCACCGTAGCCATTAGCTTCACCGCAACGCCAGGAACCCGTAGCACCCTCGCACGTTCCTCGCCGCGCTCTCTAGCTACGGTTCCGCCTACGCCCGTACCCCGGCAGCCGCACGGCTCGTCGCCGGCGTTGATTCCGGCGACCCCGAGCTCCACTACCACCACCAGTCGACGCGGCTCGCCCCCAGCTACACGTAGGTACTCTCCGCCGTCCTTTTGGTCGCCGGAGGGGGATCCCGCACTCCTGCGCCGCATCTGGACGTCGCCGGCGGCTAAACGCCGGCGAGTCAACGTGGTTTGACCACGGGTCGACCCCCCAGGGTCACTGACAAGTGGGGCCCGCCTGCTAACTAATCTGAGTTAGAGTTAAAACTAATCCTAGTTAGCTAATTACCTAACAGTGACACTGACACAGGGGACCCACACGTCAGGATTGACCTGGACGACCCCGTTGACCTACTGACATCACACTGACGTCAGGCTGACGCATTAAAGCATTTACTGGAATTATTCTTATATTGGAAATTCCAGAAATTATCACAAACTTCAAAAAATCATAGAAAATAATCTATAGCTCAGAATGAAAAGATTTATATATGAAAAATGATCAGAAAAATCCATTCTATCCATATGTACTGGTTTCATGCATGATTAAGCAAGTTAACCTACTGTTTTATACAGAACAAGATAAAGCACTAATATGGGCCATTTATGAACTTGGAATTTGAATCTTTGATTCAAATTAGTCCAAACCCATCTGGTCTTAGTTGCATTAGCCCAATACATCCATTTTGCCATGTCTCATGCATGCATCATATTGTTGCACTTGCTTGGTGTTGATTGTGCTTCGATGTGTTCATTGTGGTAGGTCCTGCCTCCGAGGATATTCACGAGTATCCAACTGAAGGGCAGTATCCCACCACCACTCCGTCAGGCAAGCAACCCATTGATCATTTCGATACAAACCCATCTTCTCGCTTCTGCTCTCGTTTACTGCATTAAGACAACGCGATTCAAACTGCTGTGTGTTGCGGTAGTTGAACCCACTTCCTTTGCATGACCTGTCATTGCCACAGTAACTAGATGAAACCCACTAGCATGTGTAGGAGTTGATTGAGCCATGTTATGTTCCTACAATGCTACGCTTGCTATGCTTAGAGTTGTGTCAGGTCTGGCTCATCAGGGTGATGAACTAGAGTGAAAGTGTGTGTGTCGTAAAGAGAGTGAAGTGTTGAATACGATTTGGTAAAGGTATCGATGGGAGGCCATGTAGGAGTACATGGTGGGTTGTTTCATTGAGACCGTCCCTAAGAACTGAGATCTGTATGCGTGATTTAACATTCAGCTACTACCACACATTGGGCCCGAAACCAATGGACCCCCTCGGCTTCTTAATCACCCTTGTCCTTTGTCCAGGAGTTGCACGTAGTTTCTGGTGTTTGTAGTAAGCTGGAGGCCGTGGACAGCGCTGACCAAGGGGTGGGCTGTGATGCGGTAGGCTCGTGGCCCGGTGTACCGAGTCGCCCGTTTGGTGACCGGGAACCCTGCACACATCGTTCGGGGCCGTATGTGGAAACCTCGGCCGGACTCCCTGCGGATGGAACCTGAATAGGCGATAAACCTGGACTAGAGACTCGAGTGCTTAGGTAGGCTGTGGCCGACACCCACGTTGGGCTTCCGCTTGAAGGTTGCCGAGTACACGTCGTGTAGCGATGATAAGTGGTGAGAGCGTGTGTGACGAAGTACACCCCTGCAGGGTATGAAACTATTCGAATAGCCGCGTCCGCGGTAAAGGACTACTTGGTCGCTTATGCAGTTCATAGACAAGTAAATGGATACTACTAAAAGCCTCAAGATAAGTGTGAGTACCGCGGATGGCCCTCTCGTTGGATGACGAGGGAGGATCCACGGTGGAGTATTGAGATGGTGATTAGTGGACTCGTGTGCGAAAACTATTTCACAAGTGGTGTATCGTAGGATAGCTTAGCCAAGAGTCAAAGCTGGCTTGCTGCAATAACCCCACTACCTTCTTGAGAATGAGCATGTATAATAGGATCTGTTGTAAGACTTGCTGAGTACCTTTGTACTCATGTTGCTTTAATTACTGTTTTCAGACGACAACACCGCCCCTTCTGACGGGTTCTACGTAGAACTCGACGACGACGAGTGACGCGCCACCCAGGTGGTGATCTAGGCTTGTGAAGGGCCTATGTAGATAGACAGGCTTCGTCAAGCCTTCTTTCTTTCTAGTGTCTGTACCCAGACAGTTTGCTTCCGCATGTGCTTGTATGATTGTATGACTTGAGTGTCGGGTCATGTGACCCCTATCTGTATGAACAAGTTATGTAAGGCTCTCCGGAGCCCCTTTAAATAAAGTACTTGAGTTGTAGAGTTTTGTTGTGATGCCATGTTGTATTTGCACATATCGAGCATATTGTGTGTATGTTTGAAATGCTTGGTATGTGTGGGATCCGACAATCTAGTTGTTTATCTTTAGCAGCCTCTCTTATGGGGAAATGTAGTCTGGTGCCTCCTTGAGCCATAGTAGTCCGCTACAGCCCGGTACACCGGAGTCCTGCTAGCCCAGCACTACTGCTCTGGACACCTAACTGGCCGGCATGTGATTCATATCGTTCCTGTGTCTATCCCTTCGGGGAAATGTCACGCGGTGACATCCGGAGTCCTGCCTAGCCTGCTACAGCCCGGGTTCCCGGAGTCCTGTTAGCCCAGTGCTACAGCCCGGATACACACGCTGCTGACCGACACGTTCGATGTTGATTCATGTATGCCTGTCCCCATACGTTAGTGCCGCTTTGGGTTCACGACTAGCCATGTCGGCCCGGGTTCTCTGTCATGTGGATGCTAGCGACATTGTCATATACGTGAGCCAAAAGGCGCAAACGGTCCCGGGCCTTGGTAAGGCGACACCCGTGGGAGTACCGTGCGTGAGGCCGCAATGTGATATGAGGTGTTACAGGCTAGATCGACGTGACCTGGAATCGGGGTCCTGACAGCGTTGGCATCAGAGCCGGACTGCCTGTAGGTGCGATAAGCCAAACTGGTCGATGTCGAGTCTAGAAATGCTTTAGTTATATGTAGGGGAATTGATTGTGGGAGGGAACGTAAGGTGCTTTTACTCCTTTACCTCATGCCCTCTGATCTGAGTCATACTCTTCTCATTCTACGTGGGTTAAGGACTAGGCTCTCTCCTCTCTATCAGGTTCACGTGTTACTAATCCGTAGTAACTTATAGGATTGTTGGTTCCATGCTTCGGTTCAGTTTCTACTACCCTAGTATGTTGTCGGTTGAACCAGAACCTTGACATGATGTTGTTGAGTGGTATTGCAAACTGTTGCGAATGTCTCAAATCCTTTTCGAGCATTTACAGCCGTTATGCTGTCCGAATTTTCCTAGAAATACTAATGCCTTGCATTATTTCGTGCTTTCAGATGGCCACTCGTTCCCAGAACCAAGTGGTTCGTCTGACCCGGTGCATCGGCGTACCTGGTCACACGGCCATGTTGGTCCGAGTGATGGTTGAGACAGGCTATCGTTGGTATCCCGAGTATACCGTCGAGGAGCAGTTCCGAGACTTTAATCAAAGTCAGTATCTTTGCACAGTCAGGATCTACCCATCCTATCCTGGAGCCACTGAACCCCTCCATTGCTCTTATGGACTTGGGGTTACTATCGAGATGTCTGTGCAGGACGCAGCTTACTCAATGATGACTATCATGCGAGCCAGAACTGCCTTGCTTCAGAACACCGACTTCTGCTATATGCCAGCAGCACTCCCTGGGGCACAGGGGTACTATCAGGCCACTTACTGTGATTCTACCCATGAGGACTCACTACTCCGTACCACCACCGAGATGCTTGAGGACAAGGACCGTGAGAATCGTGCCTTGCGAATGGAGCTCTTTAATGCTCGTGCTGATCACTGGGCCACTCTGACACGGTTTGCACCTGCCGTGCAAGCTGGGTTCATGGACATGAGGGACATATACCCCGTGCGATCTGGTCTGCCAGAATGTATGGAATGGCGTGATGTAGGAGGCATCACCCCTCCTCGTGGACCCCGTCTGCCACCGTTTGTTGGACCAAGGCCACACCCGAGTCCCTATGGACCGCAAGCTCCACAGGACCGACTGTTTCCAGATGATCATGTTCAGCTTCCAGGACATGGTGGTGACTTCTATGAGGATTACTACGGAGACGTCTGAGTTAGTAGTAGTTCCACTAGTATTGTAACAGTTGTAATCTCCACAGTCCTGCGTGTCTTGTGGGATACGACTTGGTGTGTATCACGTTCCGGAGGTGTAGAAAAATAATGTATAGGAGCTTGGAATGCCTCTGATGAGATGTATCGTCTTTCACCGTAGTTGTACCTTAGCCTGGCTTGTACTAAACTATGTATGGCGTGTATGACCGTTGGTATATGTATGTTGCTATGTTACCATGTCATACCGATGGTCATCTCTGCATTCCGTGTTATCCATTACATTCCGCTTTTCCCTATCAAGATTTAGCCATCCTCGTCTAAACCGCTGCTTTGTTTCTCCTAGGATGGTCAACACCCGCAACAACCCTGCTGTCCAGGCGCAGGATGAAGCCAATGCAGCCAGGGCGGAGGTTCTGCCCCAACCGCCTTCACTGGCCGAAGTTATGCTGGGGGCAGAAAGAAACAAGCGTGAGACTAACCGCTTGCTAGAGCGAATTGAGCAGAATACTGCACGTCACCAGAGGAATGACCTGGTGTCCATCACTGACTTTATCAAGCTGTACCCACCGAAGTTCAACCACTCCGTCGAGCCCCTTGATGCGGATGATTGGCTTCGCAGCATCACCCATAAGCTACGTTCTGCCAACGTAGCCGAAGCTGATAAGGTTACCTACGCTGCCTATCACCTCGAAGGCCCTGCTAGCCTTTGGTGGGAAAACTTTGAGGCTATGCGCCCAGCTGGCCAAATCACTACTTGGGCTGAATTCAGTGAGGCTTTCCGTGAGCATCACATTCCGGAGGGTCTCATAGATCGTAAGCGGGAAGAATTCTGCAACTTCACCCAAGGCAGACTGACCGTGGATGCTTACAGCCGTGAGTTTGGAAATCTAGCACGCTATGCTCCTGAAGAGGTATCCACCGACGCCAAGAAGCAGGCAAGGTTCCACAAGGGACTTAGCCCCGAGCTTCGCCGTGATCTCCGTCTGCATGAGTGCACCTCTTTCCAGAAGTTGGTCAATAAGGCCATCAGTGCCGAGACAGGACAGACTGACTATGACGCTGCACGCAAGCACTCGCGTGACTTTGGTTCCTCATCTGGCTCCGGATCCCAGAAGCGCCGGGTCTGGATTCCGAATACTCCTTTGCCACCCAGGTTCA
The DNA here is from genome assembly GCF_018294505.1 of Triticum aestivum. Taxonomy (NCBI): domain Eukaryota; kingdom Viridiplantae; phylum Streptophyta; class Magnoliopsida; order Poales; family Poaceae; genus Triticum; species Triticum aestivum. The sequence continues at coordinate 570,737,504 of NC_057799.1, forward strand.
CTCCGAGGCCATCCTTCGAGGCGCCTCGCCCCAACCAGCAGCATGCACCGCCCAAGGTTTATGGTGGCCCCGCTGCTAATGCTGCTCCACGCCCCAATATTGTGACATGCTTCAAGTGTGGAGAAACGGGTCACTATCTGCGTGAGTGCCCCCGGAACAACCTCAATCAACCTGGACAGTCCGTTGGCCGTGGTAAGCCCGCAGGAAAGACTTACTACGCCAAGCCAGCCACCACTGCACGTGGCCATGTCAACTATGTTTCAGCTGAAGAAACTCATGAGGATCCCAACGTCGTCCTTGGTACGCTCCTTGTTAATTGCCATCCGGCAACTGTTCTTTTCGATACTGGAGCATCTCATTCATTTATCTCTGAGAGCTATGCTCGATTACACAACACCACATTCTGTGACATGCCTACTTCCATGGTAATCCAAACCCCTGGTTCTAAGTGGCAAACCTCTAAAATAAGCCATGGAAATGAAATTCTTGTCGATAGACTAGTCTTCCTTGCATCACTAATAGCTCTCAAGTCCTCGGACATAAACATCATCTTGGGTATGGACTGGATGTCAGCTCATTATGCCAAGATTGATTGCTCTACTAGGACTGTTCAACTCACCCATCCATCGGGCAAGACAGTTAATGTTTTGACCTTAAGAAAGCCGTTAAGGAATGCCGTTTTGACGTCCATCTGCCATATCTCATAATCATGGTATGCGACAATTGCTAACATGATTCGGACGGACTTCAGCTTCGCTACGGGTGAGAAAGTCTCGTCGTAGTCAACCCCTTGAACTTGTCGATAAGCCTTAGCGACAAGTCGAGCCTTATAGATAGTCACATTACCATCCGCATCTGTCTTCTTCTTAAAGATCCATTTATTTTCTATGGCTCGCCGATCATCGGGCAAGTCAGTGAAAGTCCATACTTCGTTTTCATACATGGATCCTATCTCGGATTTCATGGCTTCTAGCCATTTGTCGGAATCCGGGCCCGCCATCACTTCTTCATAGTTCGAAGGTTCACCGTTGTCTAACAACATGATTTCCAGGACAGGGTTGCCGTACCACTCTGGTGCGGAACGTGTCCTTGTGGACCTACGAAGTTCAGCAGTAACTTGATCTGAAGCTTCATGATCATCATCATTAACTTCCTCCCCAGTCGGTGTAGGCACCACAGGAACATCTTCCCACGCTGCGCTACTTTCCGGTTCGCAAGGGGTGACTATCACCTCATCAAGTTCCACTTTCCTCCCACTTAATTCTTTTGAGAGAAACTCTTTCTCCAGAAAGGACCCGTTCTTGGCAACAAAGATTTTGCCTTCGGATCTGAGGTAGAAGGTATACCCAATGGTTTCCTTAGGGTATCCTATGAAGACGCATTTTTCCGACTTGGGTTCGAGCTTTTCAGGTTCAAGTTTCTTGACATAAGCATCGCATCCCCAAAATTTTAGAAACGACAGCTTAGGTTTCTTCCCAAACCATAATTCATACGGTGTCATCTCAACGGATTTCGACGGTGCCCTATTTAAAGTGAATGCGGCAGTCTCTAAAGCATAGCCCGAAAATGAGAGCGGCAGATCGGTAAGAGACATCATAGATCGCACCATATCCAATAGAGTGCGATTACGACGTTTGGACACACCGTTTCGCTGAGGTGTTCCCGGCGGCGTGAGTTGTGAAACGATTCCACATTTCTTTAAGTGCGTACCAAATTCGTGACTTAAATATTCTCCACCACGATCTGATCGTAAGAACTTTATTTTTCTGTCACGTTGATTCTCAACCTCACTCTGAAATTCCTTGAACTTTTCAAAGGTTTCAGACTTGTGTTTCATTAGGTAGACATACCCATATCTACTTAAGTCATCAGTGAGAGTGAGAACATAACGATATCCTCCGCGAGCCTCAACACTCATTGGACCACACACATCGGTATGTATGATTTCCAATAAGTTGGTTGCTCGCTCCATTGTTCCGGAGAACGGAGTCTTGGTCATCTTACCCATGAGGCATGGTTCGCACGTGTCAAATGATTCGTAATCAAGAGACTCCAAAAGTCCATCTGCATGGAGCTTCTTCATGCGCTTGACACCAATGTGACCAAGGCGGCAGTGCCACAAGTATGTGGGACTATCGTTATCAACTTTATATCTTTTGGTATTCACACTATGAATATGTGTAACATCACGTTCGAGATTCATCAAGAATAAACCATTGACCAGCGGGGCATGACCATAAAACATATCTCTCATATAAATAGAACAACCAATATTCTCGGATTTAAATGAGTAGCCATCTCGAATTAAACGAGATCCAGATACAATGTTCATGCTCAAAGCTGGCACTAAATAACAATTATTGAGGTTTAAAACTAATCCCGTAGGTAGATGCAGAGGTAGCGTGCCGACGGCGATCACATCGACCTTGGAACCATTCCCGACGCGCATCATCACCTCGTCCTTCGCCAGTCTCCGCTTATTCCGCAGTTCCTGTTTTGAGTTACAAATATGAGGAACCACACCGGTATCAAATACCCAGGAGCTACTACAAGTACTGGTTAGGTACACATCAATTACATGTATATCACATATACCTTTGGTGTTGCCGGCTTCTTGTCCGCTAAGTATTTGGGGCAGTTCCGCTTCCAGTGACCACTTCCCTTGCAATAAAAGCACTCAGTCTTAGGCTTGGGTCCATTCCTTGACTTCTTCCCAGTAACTGGCTTACCGGGCGCGGCAACTCCCTTGCCGTCCTTCTTGAAGCTCTTCTTGCCCTTGCCTTTCTTGAACTTAGTGGTTTTATTCACCATCAACACTTGATGTTCCTTTCTGATCTCCACCTCCGCTGATTTCAGCATCGAATATACCTCAGGAATGGTCTTTTCCATCCCCTGCATATTGAAGTTCATCACAAAGCTCTTGTAGCTTGGTGGAAGCGACTGAAGGATTCTGTCAACGACCGCGTCATCCGGGAGATTAACTCCCAGCTGAGACAAGCAGTTGTGTAACCCAGACATTCTGAGTATGTGCTCACTAACAGAACTATTTTCCTCCATTTGACAGCTAAAGAACTTGTCGGAGACTTCATATCTCTCGACCCGGGCATGAGCTTGGAAAACCATTTTCAGCTCTTCAAACATCTCATATGCTCCATGTTTCTCAAAACGCTTTTGGAGACCCGGTTCTAAGCTGTAAAGCATGCCGCACTGAACGAGGGAGTAATCATCAGCACGTGATTGCCAAGCGTTCATAACGTCTTGGTTCTCTGGGATTGGTGCTTCACCTAGCGGTGCTTCTAGGACATAATATTTCTTGGCAGCTATGAGGATGATCCTCAGGTTCCGGACCCAGTCCGTATAGTTGCTGCCATCATCTTTCAGCTTGGTTTTCTCTAGGAACGCGTCGAAGTTGAGGACAACGTGGGCCATTTGATCTACAAGACATATTGTAAAGATTTTAGACTAAGTTCATGATAATTAAGTTCATCTAATCAACTTACTCAATGAACTCCCACTCAGATAGACATCCCTCTAGTCATCTAAGTGAAACATGATCCGAGTTAACTAGGCCGTGTCCGATCATCACGTGAGACGGACTAGTCAAGATCGGTGAACATCTCCATGTTGATCGTATCTTCTATACGACTCATGCTCGACCTTTCGGTCCTCCGTGTTCCGAGGCCATGTCTGTACATGTTAGGCTTGTCAAGTCAACCTAAGTGTATTGCGTGTGTTCCGAGGCCATGTCTGTACATGCTAGGCTCATCAACACCCGTTGTATGCGAACGTTAGAATCTATCACACCCGATCATCACGTGGTGCTTCGAAACAACGAACCTTCGCAACGGTGCATAGTTAGGGGGAACACTTTCTTGAAATTATTATAAGGGATCATCTTACTTACTACCGTCGTTCTAAGCAAATAAGATGCAAAACATGATAAACATCACATGCAATCAAATAGTGACATGATATGGCCAATATCATTTTGCTCCTTTGATCTCCATCTTCGGGGCACCATGATCATCTTTGTCACCGGCATGACACCATGATCTCCATCATCATGATCTCCATCATTGTGTCTTCATGAAGTTGTCACGCCAACGATTACTTCTACTTCTATGGCTAACGCGTTTAGCAATAAAGTAAAGTAATTTACATGGCATTATTCAATGACACACAGGTCATACAAAAAATAAAGACAACTCCTATGGCTCCTGCCGGTTGTCATACTCATCGACATGCAAGTCGTGATTCCTATTACAAGAATATGATCAATCTCATACATCACATATATCATTCATCACATCTTCTGGCCATATCACATCACATAGCACATGCTGCAAAAACAAGTTAGACGTCCTCTAATTGTTGTTGCAAGTTTTTACGTGGCTTGTATAGGTTTCTAGCAAGAACGTTTCTTACCTACGTAAAACCACAACGTGATATGCCAATTTCTATTTACCCTTCATAAGGACCCTTTTCATCGAATCCGTTCCGACTAAAGTGGGAGAGACAGACACCCGCTAGCCACCTTATGCAACTAGTGCATGTCAGTCGGTGGAACCTGTCTCACGTAAGCGTACGTGTAAGGTCGGTCTGGGCCACTTCATCCCACAATACCGCCGAAACAAGATAAGACTAGTAGCGGCAAGAAGAATTGGCAACATCTACGCCCACAACTGCTTTGTGTTCTACTCGTGCATAGTAACTACGCATAGGCCTGGCTCATGATGCCACTGTTGGGGATCGTAGCAGAATCTTAAAATTTCCTACGCATCACCAAGATCCATCTATGGAGTATACTAGCAACGAGGGGAAAGGAGTGCATCTACATACCCTTGTAGATCACGAGCGGAAGCGTTCCAATGAATGGGGTTTATGGAGTCGTACTCGCCGTGATCCAAATCACCGATGACCGAGTGCCGAACGGACGGCACCTCCGCGTTCAACACACGTACGCAGCAGCGACGTCTCCTCCTTCTTGATCCAGCAAGGGGGAAGGAGAGGTTGATGGAGATCCAGCAGCACGACGGCGTGGTGGTGGAAGTAGCGGGATCTCGGCAGGGCTTCGCCAAGCTTCTGCAAGAGGCAGAGGTGTTGCAGGGGGAGAGGGAGGCGCCAGGGGCTATGGTGCTGCTGCCCTCCCTCCCCCCCACTATTTATAGGCCCCCTGGAGGGGGGGCACCGGCCGTGGAACCCATCTACATGGGGGGCGGCCAAGGGGGAAGGGGGTGGCTTCCCCCCAAGGTCAAGTGGGGCGCCCCCCACCCCCAGGGTTTCCAACCCTAGGCGCAGGGGGAGACCCATGGGGGTGCCCCAGCCCACTAAGGGCTGGTTCCCTTCCCACTTCAGCCCATGGGGACCTCCAAGATAGGTGGCCTCACCCGATGGACCCCCGGGACCCTTCCGGTGGTCCCGGTACAATACCGATAACCCCCGAAACTTTCCCGGTGGCCGAAACTGGACTTCCTATATATAATTCTTCACCTCCAGACCATTCCGGAACTCCTCGTGACGTCCGGGATCTCATCCGGGACTCCGAACAATTTTCGGGTTTCCGCATACTAATATCTCTACAACCCTAGCGTCACCGAACCTTAAGTGTGTAGACCCTACGGGTTTGGGAGACATGCAGACATGACTGAGACGCCTCTCCGGTCAATAACCAACAACGGGATCTGGATACCCATGTTGGCTCCCACATGTTCCACGATGATCTCGTCGGATGAACCACGATGTCGAGGATTCAATCAATCCCGTATACAATTCCCTTTGTCAATCGGTATGTTACTTGCCCGAGATTCGATCGTCGGTATCCCAATACCTTGTTCAATCTCGTTACCGGCAAGTATCTTTACTCGTACCGTAATGCATGATCCCGTGGCTAACTCCTTAGTCACATTGAGCTCATTATGATGATGCATTACCGAGTGGGCCCAGAGATACCTCTCCGTCATACGGAGTGACAAATCCCAGTCTCGATCCGTGCCAACTCAACAGACACTTTCGGAGATACCCGTAGTGTACCTTTATAGTCACCCAGTTACGTTGTGACGTTTGGCACACCCAAAGTACTCCTACGGTATCCGGGAGTTGCACGATCTCATGGTCTAAGGAAAAGATACTTGACATTGGAAAAGCTCTAGCAAACGAACTACACGATCTTTGAGCTATGCTTAGGATTGCATCTTGTCCATCACATCATTCTCCTAATGATGTGATCCCGTTATCAATGACATCCAATGTCCATACTCAGGAAACCATGACTATCTGTTGATCAGCGAGCTAGTCAACTAGAGGCTTACTAGGGACACGTTGTGGTCTATGTATTCACACATGTATTACGATTTCCGGATAACACAATTATAGCATGAACAATAGACAATTATCATGAACAAAGAAATATAATAATAACCATTTATTATTGCCTCTAGGGCATATTTCCAACAATGACACCACACGGACCGAGCATCTTAAGCTTTAAATAAGCATAGTGCGGGACCGCATTGAAGCGAGCGAAAGTGGTTCGTCCGAGCAGTGCGTGATAGCCACTGCAGAAGAGGACGATATCAAAGATCAAGTCTTCGCTACGGAAGTTGTCTGGCGAGCCGAAGACGACTTCCAATGTTATTGAGCCCGAGCAACGGGCCTCTACACCAGGTATTAGCCCTTTAAAGGTCGTTTTAGTGGGTTTGATTCTTGATGGATCAATACCCATTTTGCAGACAGTGTCCTGATAAAGCAGGTTAAGGCTACTGCCGCCGTCCATAAGGACTCGCGTAAGGTGGAATCCGTCGATGATTGGATCGAGGACCGAAGCTGCCGGACCTCCGTGTCGGATAGTGGTCGGGTGGTCCCTTCGATCGAAGGTGATCGGGCAAGCCGACCATGGGTTGAATTTTGGGGAGACCGGCTCTACGGTGTAGACGTCCCTTAATGCATGTTTGTGCTCCCATTTAGGGATGTGAGTGACATAGATCATGTTCACCATTTTGATCTTGGTGGGGGGGGATTTCTTCTGTCCCCCTGTGTTCGGTGGGCGAGGCTCTTCATCGTCGTCCTCGCTGGGCCGCCCTTTCTCCTTGTGTTCGGCGTTGAGCTTGCCAGCCTGTTTAAAGACCCAACAGTTTCTGTTAGTATGATCGGCAAGTTTATCGGGGGTGCCATGAATCTGGCAAGGCCGATCAAGTATTCTGCCCAAACTAGATGGACCATCTCTGTTTCCTTTGAATGGCTTCTTCCGTTGACCGGATTTGGAGCCACTGAATCCGGCGTTGACCGCCGTGTCTTTGGTTCCTTCGTTATTGTTTCGACGCTTGTGCTTGTTGCGTCATGGCTTGCCATTGCCGTCCTTGGATTCGGAGGTGCCAGGGTCGCTGGTGCTATTGCTTCTATGAGCTAGCCAGCTATCTTCTCCCGTGCAAAAGCAGTTCATAAGTGCGGTAAGGGCTGCCATGGACTTCGGCTTTTCTTGGCCGAGGTGTCGGGCGATTCACTCATCTCGGACGCTGCGAGGGCTTCGGCGTCCGAACAATCCACAATCTGGTTCTTTTTAATTAAGAACCTGGTCCAGAGCTTCCGGGCTGATTCTCCGGGTTGCTGGATTATGTGACTAAGGTCGTCGGCGTCTGGGGGCCGAACATAGGTGCCTTGGAAGTTGTCTCTGAAGGTGTCCTCCAAGTCTTCCCAGCTACCAATAGAGTTTTCTGGGAGGCTGTTCAGCCAGTGCCGTGGTTGTCCCTTAAGTTTTAGGGGGAGGTATTTGATGGCATGTAGATCATCACCGCGAGCCATGTGAATGTGGAGAAGAAAATCTTCAATCCATATTGCGGGATCTGTTGTGCCATCGTATGATTCAATGTTCACGGGTTTAAACCCTTCTTGGAACTGGTGCTCCATTACCTCATCGGTGAAGCATAGGGGTGTGCGGCGCCTCTGCATCGGGCAACGTCACGACGCAGTTTGGATGAAGTCCATATGCGGTTTTCGGCCCGGGTGAGGTTGTGCTTGTCGCGCCAGGCCCGATCGCCGTCAGTCTCGCGCTAGGGCACGCCCCCTTGATCCATAGATTGATCTGGTCTGACCGGCTCTATTGTCCAGGTCCTGTCGTAGGTCATAAGTGTATCCTGCAGCCGCCGTCTCTCTGCCTCTACGACGGGGTGGTGTGGGCTGGTGTTCGGCTTGAGTTGCCGCTCTGTCCCGGCCACGTGGTGGTCAGTCAGGTCCGTCAGCAGTGCTACGTGTTGGCGGTATAGGCTCCAGGGCCTCCTCGTCGAATTGGGGTAGCAGCTTGCGCTTCGGGTAACTCTTAGTTGGGCGTTCGAGGCCGTATTCCTCGGCTGCCAGGACATTAGTCCATCTGTCATTGAGCAAATCCTGATCAGCTTGAAGCTGTTGTTGCTTCTTTTTCAGGCTTCTTGCAGTGGCTATTAGCCGGCGCTTAAAGTGCTCTTGTTCGAGGGGCTCCTCCGGCACGATGAAATCTTCGTCGTCGAGGCTTACATCATCCTCGGAGAGTGGTAGATAATTGCTATCCTCCGTGTCCTCATTCCCAACCGGCTCGTCAGGGTTATTTCGCCCATCCTCCCAATCGTCATGTTCGGATGTTGGCTCGATATGGGCATCGGGGTCTTCGGTGTTCTTCGGAGTGTTATTGTCTCTGGTGACGTCGACGCTTTGGAGGTGCTTCAGAAGGTCTGTCCCCAACCGAATCCTTCCTGCCGTCATCGTCATCCTGTTTGGGTGTGTCCACCATGTACACGTCATATGTGGAAGTGGCCATCCAGCGTCTGGTGAACGGCGGGTTCTGGCTTTGCTCATCTCCGCATCGTCGTCCATATCATCTATGTCTTCGGAAGCATAGTCGAGCATGTCGGCTAAGTCCTCGTCAGTGGCTATGAAGTGGGTGGTGGGTCGGACGTAAAATTCCCCGCTCTCAGCCCCTGGTATGGGCTGGGCGTAGTTCGGCAGTGATTCTTCTGCGATGGCGAGAGATCGCATTAAGTCCAAGGCCTCGTTTAAGAGCGAGGTTTGGACGGGGAAGCGAGAGTCCGTGGAGTTGGGCGGGATGGAAGTTCCCTGGCCAAGCCCGCATGACGCGGACCTCGAGAGTTCGGAGCTAGTGTACGGAGGCGAGTCTGGCTTCATGATGATAGAGGGGGCCTGGCGTAACTCCGGGCCTGCCGGTGAGGCGATCCCCTCCGGTTCTTCGGTGTCGAGCTCTATGGCTGCACAGAGTCCGGTGGGCTCTAAATTCCCGTCTTCGGACCCGGCAATGTGCTCCGGATCTAGGGCCAGAGCGGTGGTTGGGGTCGCAAACCCTTGGAAGCTCAAGTCTCCTCGGATATCAATGACATAGTTCAGATTTCCAAAACTGATCTGATGACCGGGGGCGTAGCTGTCAATCTGCTCCAGGTGGCCAATCGAGCTGGCGCGCAGTGTGAAGTCGCCGAATACGAAAACTTTGCCGGGGAGAAAAGTCTCCCTCAAGGCGGTATTGTTGTAGACGATCGACGGAGCCATCGAGCCTTTTGGCGACGGCACAATGGAACTCTCAATGAAAGCACCAATGTCGGTGTCAAAACCGGCAGATCTCAGGTAGGGGGTCCCGAACACTAGTAGGCAAAAGTCTAGCAGTAGCGCGGGTTCTAGGTATAGCAGTAGTGTGGGGGCCCGTGCTGCTGATAAGGCGCTACAGCTAACCTGTAGCAGCAGCACGTGTGCACCCGTGCTACTGCTATACAAGTGTAGCAGCAGCGTGCTGTATGGAAGCTCGCTACTGCTAATAGCTCTAGCGCACTTTGCCGGGCGGTGCTACTGCTACAGCCACGCTGCTGCTACTTTTCTCCACCCGCTACTGCTAATTTTAGTAGTTTTTGATTTTTTTCTGCATATTTGTTTTGTATTTGAACAGGCTTTATACAAGGATCTTTACCACATACAAATGTCATCATCATACACATACAAATGGCTGCGGGACCACAAATGTAATCATAGCATATACATACAAATAGTCTCATCATAATCGTCATCCAACACAAAGTGGTATCTCGTCATCATCTCGAAAATAGTGATACATGCAAGTCTCGAATACTTGCAACTACAACGTCATCCATCTAAACAATGATATACGTGAGAAGTGCTATCACTATGAGTGATAGTGAAACTATGCAGTACATGAGGCGGCGGTCATGAGTCCTCTCTCGCGCTAGCCTGAACCTCAAGTAACTAGCTTGTGCTTCTTGTCTGCTTTTGAAGCCTTTATGGCTGGCGTCCTAGACCCCCTGCACTTGCGCCAGACACTCATGCCACTCGTGATACACTCTCGGAACCTTCCCTTCGTACACGACATAGCACTTCGCCATCAAGAATCTCGGTACCTGTTAGAGATGCATCTTCATCAAGAGAATGCACGATCATATGGAAAAAAATATACTAGAGCAACACGAAAAAGAAAGGGTTAGCAACTAGATGCAACATATAGTACGCAAACTAATTAACTAGAGGTACGCATGTCATCGTACCCAAACTAACAAAGTAGCGTTACGCAAGTTCGGCTGGGACCGTGGACATCACAAAGTTTTATCGCTACATAAAGCATACAAGTTCAACCGACACATATCATCATCGACATCGTAAATCACTAGAAGTTCCATCCTTCCATATCATCAAGGATGGACCCTAGCTTCTTGAACGGCATGAGGTCATGACGTTGCATGCCTATGCGAGTTCGGATGTCAGCTCGCGATATAGGGCCGTGGTGGCACATCCCCTTCTCATTGACGACTTCTTTCATGATGATCGTCGCAATGTCCATTTGGATGCGAAAGAAGTCATCTCTAAGTTTATAATCCGCTTCTCCATTAGATTCTACCCACTTGCGGATATGATCATCGTTTCTGGTTGTCATACGAAGCTTTTGGTGAACCGTGTTGAACTCAATCATGAGAGGGAGGAGGTAGACTCCATCTTTCTTGCTTGGTTTTGGGACATGGATGCAGCAGAAGTTAGTTTTATGTGAGAAACCCAACTTCTTGTTCCTTTGTTTCCTGATCTGCACATGGCCACCCCTAATGCTGAAGCCTTGGAGAGCATCATCTAGAATATTCATTATGTGGGTGTAGTCCTTCTTCTCGTAGTCTCTGGTAGGGTCGAAATACACAGCGTGGGAGACTCGCGGGTAAAGAACGATAAGGACGACGCGCCCGTTGCTGCGGGGAAAAGACACCTCAAATTATTCTCCATATGAGCGAGAAGGAATGATTGAAATGTACGAAAGGGTTGTCCGGAACTGACTTACTTTGGATGATAAGGCAGGAGGACAATTTCCTGGTCCTTATTCTGTACCATGAAGTTTTGGATGTACTCCCTAGAACTTTCACGCTCAAAGTCACCGAGACTCAAGAAAGACTCATGCATGTAGTACGGATCCGCCACACAGATTTGCGAGACTTCTTCTCTCTTCATGACGGAGCTCATATGTAGCGCAAAAAGGCGGACGATTGTAAAATCAAGCCGCCTTGTCAGAAACATCTCAAATATATGGTCAAACCATAGGAAGAACACCTCCGCGGGCCGTGTGTCGATGTAGCACTTCCCCTCAGGCACACGAGCCGCGTATGTCGGATATCCTGGATCCTTCGAGGCTAGTAGGCTTTTCTCAGTCGATAGCACATGGTCCTGCAGTCTCCTGAGATCCCCTGATAGTGCCTCCAGCGGTTTCGGCAGTAGCATCGGCTCGCCCGTGAGATGGAACATGGCCGCACCTTTCATGGGTAGACGCTCTTCAGAATCCATCGTCTGGCTGTTATGTGCTCTGGCTTGTTTGGAGATAGCTATCTTCCCCGGTCTCTTCCTCTCCTTTTTCTTGGGCACACCCTCCAGACCCTTCCTTAACCCTCGCCCCAGTGTTGCCGGGTAAGCACTGTACGACCCCTGGCTAGTTGAGCCTGTGTTGAGGCGGCATCTTCAGGCGTGTCCTGTGAGGATTTCATGAAGAGAGACTTCTTGCAATCCCTGCTACGACGTTCCTGCCCGGGCATATCATCCATATCCTCATTAGCATGCTGATAGACCGATTCGTCATATGGTTGACTCATCATATTTAAGTCACCCTCATACGCGTTTGTATTGAGGAAACCCATTGGGTCCTCCGTCTCCTCCATCTCATCATCCATTCTTTGTTCTACAGAATGGATTACATCAGCCAGTACTATTGCACCCCCTTCATCACATCATCTGCCGCTCTCACCCGGCACTACAGGAGCTGGTAATTGCGTAGGCGGGGTGGTGGTCTCCATACATGCTTGTTGATGTGTGGTTATTGGTGTGCTCTCGGCCGGCTCCAGATGAAGAAGATTCTTCGGCCATAGCAGCACCCAACCCTTGCATCTTCCAATCTGCAGCGGGGTCTCATCGTCCTCTCCCCCATGCCATACTGGAGGAGGCAAATCCTCGTGCCCCGATGTCACACTCGCAAGGTAATTCTGAAGTGCCCAGCGGGCATCGGCTGGTTGTGGAATGTGAGATCCAAGGGCTTCGTTATCACCCCTTTCTCACGTCCACCTTCTGGCCTTTGATCAAGTAGAGTACGGTGCACGGGGTTTCGTCCGCCTGCAAACACATGTCTGTGGTGTAAAACATCCGAAAGGCAACGGAAATGGAATATTCTAGATATATATATGTTCGTGCGACATGTAATTACCGTGAGGGTGTCGAGCTCAGCCAAAGACGAAGGCCCGCCTTGCACGCCAGAGACTGAGGACGGGATTCTATGAGCGGGTGCGGGTGCGAGACGAGGCCCGCTTGCGTGAGCAAGTGATGGTGTGGTGGTGTTGTTGTTCACGGAGTTGCTCGCGACAAAACTGGGCAACGGGAAATCATGTACCGTCTTGTCTGGATTTTCCTTCGTCCAGTTGATGATAGCCGGGATGAAGTTAGTAGAGAAATCATTTCTGCAGGCAGTTACAGTGGCATTGACTGCCTGCTGTAGCAACTCATTTTTCTCCTCAGCTGTTTTTTTCGCGTCCTCAGTTGCTTTTTTCTCGAACGCAAGCTTCACCTTCTCGTCGATGTTCGCCTGACTAAACTTCTTTTTCTGCTTCTTGGCCTCCGAGCCCTCGTCGTGCACACGACCATATTGCGGCCGCTAGCCCAAAGGGAGTCCCTTAAGTTTGTTCAAGGCCTGGTTGAGAGGGGTGTCCCACTTGGGCCTCATCGGAGAAGTAGGGCTTTCGGCTGCAAGCTGGTGTTGCTTCTCCTGCAGAAGGAACGTGAACCATTTAGGAATGTGTAGTCGACTAGATCTGGAGCTAAATGTAAGGTGGTAAAAGAATAATTACCAGCGGCCTAATCAATCTCCTCGTGATCTGGTGCATGTAAAAAAACTTCTTTTCCTTGTCTCACTTTGTAGCGGGCCCTGATGAAGTCACGCTCCAAGGGGTTGGTGAACTTCACGAAGGGGTCTGGGATACCCGCGGCTTCACGTTCCGCATCCTCCTTATCCCATATGGGCCTTTTACCGAGGTAGCCACGGCTTTCGAGGCGATGCTTCCCCGTGTTCCTTTGCTGAAGGCTCTTGAATATCGCAGCCTTAGCCTTGGCTGCCTTGGTAGTGCAAGTGTCCTTGAACTTTTCGAACTCCTCTTCCGTAAGTGTCGGATTTTCCTCCAGAATCTTGGACAGGGGTTCCTCAGCCTCAATAGCTCGTTTCACCCTCCCTTTCCAGGAGGCCAAATAAATGCTGAACATGCCCATGGCGTGATTATTAATATTTTTCATCTTCGGATAAGCCCACGGTTGATCTATTTTATCATCCCGGTCGGGGAACTTGAATCTCTTATGCAACTTCGTCAGGGGCAACTGCGTCAAATGTTCTTTACTCCTTAAGTCTTTGTCGTTGATGCTCGCGCATTCCCGTAGGATGCATCCTACTTGGTTCCCATAGCACTTGCGAGGTTCTTCCGGCTCTAATGGCTCAAACTTTCCAGGTGCCATCTTTGTGATCACCAGTCGTCCAATCCCAAGTTTGTTAGGTTCTCGTATCCTTTGTTCCTTCTGCTTCTTCTTTTCGGTAGCGGCATCGGCGCCGGTACCTTCCTCGCCGGTATCTTCCCCGCCGGTCTCGGCGCCGCCATCGGTGCCGGCGCCGTCGGTGTCGATGTCGGCGTCAGTACCATCATCGAGGCCGACCTACAAACCTTGACATTGCTTACCAGACAAAAAGTCGAGGTACTCTTGTTCACCCTCATAATCCATCTCGTCTGCATCTTGGTCAGAAGGCCCGGTTTCTTCGTTGTTCGACATGTTTCCTATGATTGAGTCTCCTTGTTTAATTCTAAAACTATGAAAAAAAATGAGAAATGACATAAACAAAGATCTATGTTTGCTGGAATGTCGTTTCCCAGCTACTCCCGGCACTCGATATGCCTACTATCTAGCACAAGTCATGCCAAAATTCACGGAAAATTTCAGCATGACCTTTGCTATAAAATGGACATATCGAGCGTCTGAAATTCACCGGAACGAAAATGAATCAACATTCCGGCGTAACATAGGCCTCTCGGATCATTAACCCTGCACATAATAATCATGTCCAAATGACATGTCCAAATTCCAAATATGACATGTCCAAAACATCACATGTCCACATATCACATGTCCACTTCAAATTTGCATATAAAAGGAAGAAAAATATAGAACTTGAAGAAAAATGCAAGAAGTCATAACAATATTAGAAAGTAAATTTCAGCCTACCTAAATTTGGACAATTGCTTAAACTAATTCTGTTTTTTTAAATACTAATTCTAATTAACTAACTAGCACTATAAAATCTAAATAGCAACAATTACTTAAACTACAAAACCTAGCTAAATTCATAACTAAATAGATAACCTAATTAACCTACTGCCCTAACTAAAACCTAAGTAAATTAACCAAAGAACCCTAGCTAGCAGAGAGATGAGGAGCAGTGGGGAGCTTACAGACGGTGCAGGCCCGACGACGGCTGAGGTTGGGAGGGGTCGGGCTCGGGGCCGGGGCCGTGGGCGAGCGCCGGAGCCGGGATCGGAGTCGGGGTCGGGGCCGTGGGCGAGCGCCGGGGTCGAAGTCGGGGCCGGGGCTGTGGGCAAGCGCCGGGGTCGGGGCCAGCGCAGGGGCGCGGCGAGGGCGGGGCTCCGGCGGCGCGACGGGGGAAGAGAGAGTGTGGGGATTTGGGGGAAAAGAGGCGGGATGAAGAGAGGAGTGGGGACTTTGGGGGTTAAGTCGGCATAGCAGTAGCATGTTTGAACAAAACGCGCTATAGCTACTCCAGGTAGCTATAGCGGTTTTATGAGGAAACCGTTACTGCTATCTTGAGTAGCTGTAGCTCTTTTCTCAGAAAAGCGCTGCTGCTATAACCAGGTATATCAGTTTTCCTGTTTGTTTCCTTCTATTTTCTTTTCCTTTATTTTCTCTCACTTTTTTTCCGAGAGCAATGAACGAACGGAAGGTGATATATATTGCATCATTTGACGGTTAAGTATGTATACAAAATAGGAACATATATATTACATCATTAGACCCATGCATAATAATGGCTAAGTGTGTATACAAAATAGGAACATATATATTACATCATTTGACCGATAACATACGGTTCCTCAGCGTTGACGTTTTCGTTTTTGAGTGAGCTTCTTTCCCTTCTTGTTCGTTGAAGAATAATTGAGCCCCTCATTGTGACTTTTCCTTTTCCATGGAGTATGATTTTTCTTAGGTAATGTAGTATTGATTCTTCTTTTGACGTATACTTCATCATCATCGTCATCTTCGCTCATTGGGTTGCCGTACTGGTCGTAGTCTTCCTCGTTGGAGACTCCATCCATTCCAATGATGTTCCTTTGTGATAGCATTGTGTCACGTTATGAAGAAGCATTGTGTCACGTGCTTAGCGTGTACCCATGGCTCGTTTTTTGTGATAGCATTCACGGTAGCGCTCTTGGCGTCGGGTATAGTCATGGTAGTGAAATACCGGTTTTCTCTTTCGACATTCTTAGACCATCTCACACAGAACATCGTCGTGTTGTGCAGTCCATAGTAGTCAAGCTCCCAAATCTACTCGACCCTTCCGTAAAATCTATCAGTTGCTCCGTTGTCGTTGTCGGTCATGCATTCCGTCGTCGCCCCTGAGTTCTGATCATCACTGTCCATATCTTTGGCCTCCGTGTAGAACGTGTATATATCCGTTGATATCGTATGCCTCATAGGTTACGAGGTTGGACGAGGGGCCATGTGCTAAGGCGTATATGAGCAATCCGTCCTTAGAGCCCTCCTCCGGGGGATTAGCGATAATATGCTCTTTGGACCAATGCAGGAAAGTGGAGTTGTGCTCTCTAGTAACTTCGGCGTCCGTCCTGCATACCCCCCGGTCACGATACTTCTTTGCGATAATTTCTTTGTGCAGTGCCACGAAAGTGTTGGGGATCGTAGCAGAAATTTAAAATTTTCTACGCATCACCAAGATCAATCTATGGAGTTTACTAGCAACGAGAGGGAAGGAGTGCATCTACATACCCTTCTAGATTGCGAGCGGAAGCGTTCAAGAGAACGGGGTTGATGGAGTCGTACTCGTCGTGATCCAAATCACTGATGATCCTAGTGCCGAACGGACGGCACCTCCGCGTTCAACACACGTACGGTTGGGAGAGACTTCTCCTCCTTCTTGATCCAGCAAGGGGAAAGGAGAGGTTGATGGAGATCCAGCAGCACGACGGCGTGGTGGTGGAAGCAGCGGGGATCTCGACAGGGCTTCGCCAAGCTCAGCGAGAGGGAGAGGTGTTACGGGAGGAGAGGGAGGCGCCAGGGGCTTGGGTGCGCAGCCCTCCCTCCCCCCCCCTTTATATAGGAGCCCTGGGGGGGGCGCCGGCCCCTGGAGATCCCATCTCAAGGGGGGCGGCGGCCAAGGGGGGGACATGCCCCCCAAGTCAGGTGGGGCGCTCCCCACCCCCAGGGTTTCCAACCCTAGGCGCAGGGGGAGTCCCATGTGGGGCGCACCAGCCCACCAGGGGCTGGTTCCCTTCCCACTTCAGCCCATGGGGCCCTCCGAGATAGGTGGCCCCACCCGGTGGACCCCCGGGACCCTTCCGGTGGTCCCGGTACAATACCGGTGACCCCCGGAAACTTTCCCGGTGGCCGAAACTGGACTTCCTATATACAAATCTTTACCTCCGGACCATTCCGGAACTCCTCATGATGTCCGGGATCTCATCCGGGACTCCGAACAACTTTCGGGTTACCGCATACTAATATCTCTACAACCATAGGGTCACCGAACCTTAAGTGTGTAGACCCTGGGTTCGGAAGACACGCAGACATGACCGAGATGACTCTCCGGTCAATAACCAACAGCGGGATCTGGATACCCATGTTGGCTCCCACATGCTCCTCGATGATCTCATCGGATCAACCATGATGTCGAGGATTCAAGTAATCCCGTATACAATTCCCTTTTTCAATCGGTACGTTACTTGCCCGAGATTCGATCGTCGGCATCCCAATACCTCGTTCAATCTCGTTATCGGCAAGTCACTTTACTCGTTCCGTAATGCATGATCCCGTGACTAACTACTTAGTCACATTGAGCTCATTATGATGATGCAATACCGAGGGGGCCCAGAGATACCTCTCCGTCATACGGAGTGACAAATCCCAGTCTCGATCTGTGCCAACCCAACAGACACTTTCGGATATACCTGTAGTGCACCTTTATAGCCACCCAGTTACGTTGTGATGTTTGGTACACCCAAAGCATTCCTACGGTATCCGGGAGTTGAACGATCTCATGGTCTAAGGAAATGATACTTGACATTAGAAAAGCTTCAGCAAACGAACTACACGATCTAGTGCTATGCTTAGGATTAGGTCTTGTCCATCACATCATTCTCCTAATGATGTGATCCCGTTATCAATGACATCCAATGTCCATGGTCAGGAAAGCGTAACCATCTATTGATCAACGAGCTAGTCAACTAGAGGCTCACTAGGGACATGTTATGGTCTATGTGTTCACACATGTATTACAATTTCCGGATAACACAATTATAGCATGAACAATAGACAATTATCATGAACAAGGAAATATAATAATAACCATTTTATTATTGCCTCTAAGGCATATTTCCAACAGTCTCCCACTTGCACTAGAGTCAATAATCTAGTTACGTTGTAATGAATTGTACACCCATAGAGTTCTGGTGTTGATCATGTTTTGCCTGTGGAAGAGGTTTAGTCAACGGATCTGCGACATTCAAATCTGTATGTACTTTACAAATATCTATGTCTCCATTTTGAACATTTTCACGAATGGAGTTGAAGCGACGCTTGGTGTGCCTAGTCTTCTTGTGAAACCTGGGCTCCTTGGCAAGGGCAATAGCTCCAGTGTTGTCACAGAAGAGAGTCATCGGCCCCGATGCATTGGGAATAACTCCTAGGTCAGCAATGAACTCCTTCATCCAGATTGCTTCATGTGCTGCCTCCGAGGCTGCCATGTACTCCGCTTCACATGTAGATCCCACCATGACGGTTTGCTTGCAACTACATCAGCTGACTGCCCCACCATTCAAGATATGCACGTATCCGGTTTGTGACTTAGATTCATCCAGATCTGTGTCGAAGCTAGCATCGACGTAACCCTTTACGACGAGCTCTTCGTCACCTCCATAAACGAGAAACATATCCTTGGTCCTTTTCAGGTACTTCAGGATGTTCTTGACCGCTGTCCAGTGTTCCATGCCAGGATTACTTTGGTACCTTCCTACCAAACTCACGGCAAGGTTTACATCAGGTCTGGTACACAGCATGGCATACATAATAGACCCTATGGCCGAGGCATAGGGGACGACACTCATCTTTTCTCTATCTTCTACCGTGGTCGGGCATTGAGCCGTGCTCAATCTCACACCTGGCAATACAGGCAAGAACCCCTTCTTGGACTGATCCATATTAAACTTCTTCAATATCTTGTCAAGGTATGTGCTTTGTGAAAGACCTATGAGGCGTCTCGATCTATCTCTATAGATCTTGATGCCTAATATGTAAGCAGCTTCTCCAAGGTCCTTCATTGAAAAACACTTATTCAAGTAGGCCTTTATACTTTCCAAGAATTCTATGTCATTTCCCATCAATAGTATGTCATCCACATATAATATGAGAAATGCTACAGAGCTCCCACTCACTTTCTTGTAAACACATGCTTCTCCATAAGTCTGCGTAAACCCAAACGCTTTGATCATCTCATCAAAGCGAATGTTCCAACTCCGAGATGCCTGCACCAGCCCATAGATTGAGCGCTGGAGCTTGCATACTTTGTCAGCATTCTTAGGATCGACAAAACCTTCCAGCTGCATCATATACAATTCTTCCTTAAGGAAGCCGTTAAGGAATGTCGTTTTGACGTCCATTTGCCATATTTCATAATCGTAGAATGCGGCAATTGCTAACATTATTCGGACGGACTTCATCTTCGCTACAGGTGAGAAGGTCTCATCGTAGTCAACTCCTTGAACTTGTCGATAATCCTTAGCGACAAGTCGAACTTTATGGATGGTAACATTTCCATCCGCGTCCGTCTTCTTCTTAAAGATCCATTTATTTTCTATCGCTCGCCGATCATTGGGCAAGTCTGTCAAAGTCCACACTTTGTTTTCATACATGGATCCTATCTCGGATTGCATGGCTTCAAGCCATTTGTTGGAATCTGGACCCACCATTGCTTCTTCATAGTTCGAAGGTTCACTGTTGTCCAACAACATGATTTCCAAGACAGGGTTGCCGTACCACTCTGGTGCGGAACGTGTCCTTGTGGACCTACGAAGTTCAGTGGTAACTTGATCATGATCGTCATCATTAACTTCCTCTCTAGTCGGTGCTGGCACCACATAAACATTTTCTTGTGCTGCGCTACTTTTCGGTTCGAGAGGGGTCATCTCATCAAGTTCCACTTTCCTCCCACTTACTTCTTTCGAGAGAAACTCTTTCTCCAGAAAGGACCCATTCTTGGCAACGAAGATCTTGCCTTCGGATCTGAGGTAGAAGGTGTACCCAATGCTTTCCTTAGGGTATCCTATGAAGAAGCATTTTTCCGACTTGGGTTCGAGCTTTTCATGTTGAAGTTTCTTGACATAAGCATCACATCCCCAAACTTTAAGAAACGACAGCTTAGGTTTCTTTCCAAACCATAATTCATACGGTGTCGTCTCAACGGATTTCGACGGAGCCCTATTTAAAGTGAAGGCGGCAGTCTTTAAAGCATAACCCCAGAATGATAGCGGTAGATCGGTAAGAGACATCATAGATCGCACCATATCCAATAGAGTGCGATTACGATGTTCGGACACACCATTACGCTGAGGTGTTCTAGGCGGCGTGAGTTGTGAAACAATTCCACATTTCCTTAAGTGTGTGCCAAATTCGTGACTCAAATATTCCCCTCCACGATCTGATCGTAAGAACTTTATTTTCCTGTCACGTTGATTCTCAACCTCACTCTGAAATTCCTTGAACTTTTCAAAGGTCTCAGACTTGTGTTTCATTAAGTAGACATACCCATATCTACTCTCAAGTCATCAGTGAGGGTGAGAACATAACGATAGCCACCGCGAGCCTCAACGCTCATTGGACCGCACACATCAGTATGTATGATTTCCAATAAGTTGGTTGCTCACTCCATTGTTCCGGAGAACGGAGTCTTGGTCATTTTGCCTGTGAGGCATGGTTCGCACGTGTCAAAGGATTCATAATCAAGAGACTCCAAAAGTCCATCTACATGGAGTTTCTTGATGCGTTTGACACCAATGTGACCAAGGCGGCAGTGCCAGAAGTATGTGGGACTATCATTATCAACCTTACATTTCTTGGCATTCACACTATGAATATGTGTAACATCACGTTCGAGATTCATTAAGAATAAACCATTGACCAGCGGGACATGACCATAAAACATATCTCTCATATAAATAGAACAACCATTATTCTCGGATTTAAATGAGTAGCCATCTCGCATTAAACGAGATCCAGATACAATGTTCATGCTCAAAGTTGGCACTAAATAACAATTATTGAGGTTTAAAACTAATCCCGTAGGCAAATGTAGAGGTAACGTGCCGACGGCGATCACATCGACCTTGGAACCATTCCCGACGCGCATCGTCACCTCGTCCTTCGCCAGTCTCCACTTATTCTGCAGCTCCTGCTTTGAGTTACAAATATGAGCAACCGCACCGGTATCAAATACCCAGGAGCTACTACGAGCGCTGGTTAGGTACACATCAATAACATGTATATCACATATACCTTTGGTATTGCCGGCCTTCTTATCCGCTAAGTATTTGGGGCAGTTCCGCTTCCAGTGACCATTTCCCTTGCAATAAAAGCACTCAGGCTTAGGTCCATTCTTTGTCTTCTTCCCGGTAGCTTGCTTACCGGGCGCGGCAACTCCCTTGCCATCTTTCTTGAAGTTCTTCTTACCCTTGCCTTTCTTGAACTTAGTGGTTTTATTCACCATCAACACTTGATGTTCCTTTTTGATCTCCACCTCCGCTGATTTCAGCATTGAATATACCTCAGGAATGGTCTTTTCCATCCCCTGCATATTGAAGTTCATCACAAAGCTCCTGTAGCTAGGTGGGAGCGACTGAAGGATTCTGTCAACGACCGTGTGATCCGGGAGATTAACTCCCAGCTGAGACAAGCGGTTGTGCAACCCAGACATTTTGAGTATGTGTTCGCTGACGGAACTATTCTCCTCCATCTTACAACTATAGAACTTGTCGGAGACTTCATATCTCTCGACCTCGGCATGAGCTTGGAAAACCATTTTCAGCTCTTGGAACATCTCATATGCTCCGTGCTGCTCAAAACGCTTTTGGAGCCCCAGTTCTAAGCTGTAAAGCATGCCGCACTGAACCAGGGAGTAATCATAACTACGCGACTGCCAGGCGTTCAGAACGTCTTGAGTTGCTGGGAAAACAGGTGCATCACCTAGCGGTGCTTCAAGGACATATGCTTTCTTGGCAGCTATGAGGATAATCCTCAGGTTACAGACCCAGTCCGTGTAGTTGCTACCATCGTCTATCAGCTTGGTTTTCTCTAGGAACGCGTTGAAGTTGAGGGCAACATTAGCGTGGGCCATTTGATCTACAAGACATATTGTAAAGATTTTTTAGACTAAGTTCATGATAATAAAGTTCATCTAATCAAATTATTAACTAACTCCCACTCACACAGACATCCCTCTAGTCATCTAAGTGTTACATGATCCGATTCAACTAGGCCGTGTCCGATCATCGTGTGAGACGGACTAGTCATCATCGGTGAACATCTTCATGTTGATCGTATCTGCTATACGACTCATGGTCGACCTTTCGGTCTCTTGTGTTCCGAGGCCATGTCTGTACATGCTAGGCTCGTCAAGTCAACCTAAGTGTATTGCGTGTGTAAATCTGGCTTACACCCGTTGTTTGCGAACGTTAGAACCTATCACACCCGATCATCACGTGGTGCTTCGGAACAACGAACCTTCACAACGGTGCACAGTTAGGGGGAACACTTTCTTGAAATTTTAGCGAGGGATCATCTTATTTATGCTACCATCGTTCTAAGCAAATAAGATGTAAAACATGATAAACATCACATGCAATCAAACAGTGACATGATATGGCCAATATCATTTTGCTTCTTTTGATCTCCATCTTCGGGGCGCCATGTTCATCATCGTCACCGGCATGACACCATGATCTCCATCATCATGATCTCCATCATCGTGTCTTCATGAAGTTGTCTCGCCAATTATTACTTCTACTACCATGGCTAACGGTTAGCAATAAAGTAAAGTAATTACATGGCGTTTCAGTTGACACGCAGGTCATAAATAAATTAAGACAACTCCTAGGCCCAGCCAGTTGTCATGCTCATCGACATGCAAGTCGTGATTCCTATTACAAGAACATGATCAATCTCATACATCACATATATCATTCATCACATCCTTCTGGCCATATCACATCACATGACACTTGCTGCAAAAACAAGTTAGACGTCCTCTAATTGTTGTTGCAAACTTTTACGTGGCTGCTATAGGTTTCTAGCAAGAATGATTCTTACCTACGCCAAAACCACAACGTGATATGCCAATTTCTATTTACCCTTCATAAGGACCCTTTCCATCGAATCTGATCCGACTAAAGTGGGAGAGACAGACACCCGCTAGCCACCTTATGCAACTAGTGCATGTCAGTCGGTGGAACCTGTCTCACGTAAGCGTACGTGTAAGGTCGGTCTGGGCCGCTTCATTCCACGATGCCGCCGAATCAAGATAAGACTAGTAACGGCAAGTAAATTGACAAAATCAATGCCCACAACAACTTGTGTTCTACTCGTGCATAGAAACTACGCATAGACCTAGCTCATGATGCCACTGTTGGGGATCGTAGCAGAAATTTAAAATTTTCTACGCATCACCAAGATCAATCTATGGAGTTTACTAGCAACGAGAGGGAAGGAGTGCATCTACATACCCTTCTAGATTGCGAGCGGAAGCGTTCAAGAGAACGGGGTTGATGGAGTCGTACTCGTCGTGATCCAAATCACTGATGATCCTAGTGCCGAACGGACGGCACCTCCGCGTTCAACACACGTACGGTTGGGAGAGACGTCTCCTCCTTCTTGATCCAGCAAGGGGAAAGGAGAGGTTGATGGAGATCCAGCAGCACGACGGCGTGGTGGTGGAAGCAGCGGGGATCTCGACAGGGCTTCGGCAAGCTCAGCGAGAGGGAGAGGTGTTACGGGAGGAGAGGGAGGCGCCAGGGGCTTGGGTGCGCAGCCCTCCCTCCCCCCCCCTTTATATAGGAGCCCTGGGGGGGCGCCGGCCCCTGGAGATCCCATCTCAAGGGGGGCGGCGGCCAAGGGGGGGACATGCCCCCCAAGTCAGGTGGGGCGCTCCCCACCCCCAGGGTTTCCAACCCTAGGCGCAGGGGGAGTCCCATGTGGGGCGCACCAGCCCACCAGGGGCTGGTTCCCTTCCCACTTCAGCCCATGGGGCCCTCCGAGATAGGTGGCCCCACCCGGTGGACCCCCGGGACCCTTCCGGTGGTCCCGGTACAATACCGGTGACCCCCGAAACTTTCCCGGTGGCCAAAAATGGACTTCCTATATATAATTCTTCACCTCCGGACCATTCCGGAACTCCTCGTGACGTCCAGGATCTCATCCGGGACTCCGAACAACTTTCGGGTTTCCGCATACTAATATCTCTACAACCCTAGCGTCACCGAACCTTAAGTGTGTAGACCCTACGGGTTCGGGAGACATGCAGACATGACCGAGACGACTCTCCGGTCAATAACCAACAGCGGGATCTGAATACCCATGTTTGCTCCCACATGCTCCTCGATGATCTCATCGGATGAACCACGATGTCGAGGATTCAAGTAATCCCGTATACAATTCCCTTTGTCAATCGGTACGTTACTTGCCCGAGATTCGATCGTCGGCATCCCAATACCTCGTTCAATCTTGTTACTGGCAAGTCACTTTACTCGTTCCGTAATGCGTGATCCCGTGACTAACTACTTAGTCACATTGAGCTCATTATGATGATGCAATACCGAGTGGGCCCAGAGATACCTCTCCGTCATACAGAGTGACAAATCCCAGTCTCGATCTGTGCCAACCCAACAGACACTTTCGGATATACCTGTAGTGCACCTTTATAGCCACCCAGTTACGTTGTGACATTTGGTACACCCAAAGCATTCCTACGGTATCCGGGAGTTGCACGATCTCATGGTCTAAGGAAATGATACTTGACATTAGAAAAGCTTCAGCAAACGAACTACACGATCTAGTGCTATGCTTAGGATTGGGTCTTGTCCATCACATCATTCTCCTAATGATGTGATCCCGTTATCAATGACATCCAATGTCCATGGTCAGGAAACCGTAACCATCTATTGATCAACGAGCTAGTCAACTAGAGGCTCACTAGGGACATGTTACGGTCTATGTGTTCACACATGTATTACGATTTCCGGATAACACAATTATGGCATGAACAATAGACAATTATCATGAACAAGGAAATAGAATAATAACCATTTTATTATTGCCTCTAGGGCATATTTCCAATAGAAAGGATCTACCTCTTCTAGGTGTTGTAGCACTACCAAGTTTGCTCTGTCAAAGTCGTTGCGTCGATCCGAGTATGCCACGTGCAGTTCCCTGCGAACGTTGGAGTAACCTTCTCCTTCGAGCCTCCCATCGTACTTGTTAACGGGCAAACCAACACAAAAACCAGGCGGCTGGTCTGCGTCATATAGAAAATTCTCGCAAAAAGAGATGCACTCTTGTGTCAGATAGCCCTGGACGATGCTTCCATCCGGACAGGACATGTTACGAACGAGTCCATTGATGATCCCATTCATCCTCTCAAACGGCATCATGTTCTGCAGGAATGACGGCCCCAGGTCTATTATGTCGTCCACAATATGGACACACAGATGCACCATCACGTCAAAGAACGCGGGCGGGAAGTACATCTCAAGCTCATTCAGTATCACAACGATCTCTTCCTGTAGCCTTCGGAGCTGCTTCACACTGATCGACTTTCGAGAGATGACGTCAAAAAAGTTGCAGAGACCAATACGCGTGTCACGGACGTGCTTGTCCATTATCCCTCTAAGAGCAACAGGTAGTATCTGTGTCATCATCACATGACAGTCATGGGACTTCTATTGGTGAACGCAGTAATTTTAAAAAATTCCCTACGCACACGCAAGATCATGGTGATGCATAGCAACGAGAGGGGAGAGTGTGTCCACGTACCCTCGTAGAGCGAAAGTGGAAGCGTTAGAACAATGCGATTGATGTAGTCGTACGTCTTCACGATCCGACCGATCCAGGTACCGAACGTACGGTACCTCCGAGTTCAGCACACGTTCAGCTCGATGACGTCCCACGAACTCTGATCCAGCAGAGCTTCGAGGGAGAGTTCCGTCAGCACGACGGCATGGTGACGGTGATGATGATGCTACCGACGCAGGGCCTCGCCTAAGCACCGCTACAATATGACCGAGGTGGATTATGGTGGAGGGGGCACCACACACGGCTGAAAGATCAATGATCAATTGTTGTGTCTTGGGGTGCCCCGTTGCCCCCGTATATAAAGGAGCTAGGGGGAGGCCGCCGGCCAAGGAGGAGGGCGCGCCAAGGGGGGAGTCCTACTCCCACCGGGAGTAGGACTCCTTCTTTCCTAGTAGGAGTAGGAGAAGGGGGAAGCGAAGGAGAGAGGAGGAAGGAAAGGGGGGCGCCTCCCCTCCCTCCTTGTCCAATTCGGACTAGAGGGGGAGGGGGCGCGCGGCCTGCCCTGGCCACCCCTCCTCTTCTCCACTAAGGCCCAAAAGGCCCATTACACTCCCCGGGGGT
The DNA here is from genome assembly GCF_018294505.1 of Triticum aestivum. NCBI lineage: Eukaryota > Viridiplantae > Streptophyta > Magnoliopsida > Poales > Poaceae > Triticum > Triticum aestivum. The sequence goes on from NC_057799.1 coordinate 570,763,958, forward strand.
TCCGGTAACCCCCCAGTACTCCGGTATATGTCCGAACTTGCCCGGAACCTTTCCGAAGTTCAAACATAGTCATCCAATATATCAATCTTTATGTCTCGACCATTTTGAGACTCCTCGTCATGTTCGTGATCATATCTGGGACTCCGAACTACCTTCGGTGCATCAAAACATATAAACTCATAATACCGATCGTCAAAGAACTTTAAGCGTGCGGACCCTACGGGTTCGAGAACTATGTAGACATGACCGAGACACATCTCTGGTCAATAACCAATAGCGGAACCTGGATGCTCATATTGGTTCCTACATATTCTACGAAGATCTTTATCGGTCAAACCGCATAACAACATACATTGTTCCCTTTGTCATCGGTATGTTACATGCCCGAGATTCGATCGTCGGTATCCTAATACCTAGTTCAATCTCGTTACCGACAAGTCTCTTTACTCGTTCCGTAATGCATCATCCCGTAACTAACTCATTAGTTACATTGCTGGCAAGGCTTATAGTGATGTGCATTACCGAGAGGGCCCAGAGATACCTCTCCGACAATCGGAGTGACAAATCCTAATCTCGATCTATGCCAACTCAACAAACACCATCGGAGACACCTGTAGAGCATCTTTATAATCACTCAGTTACGTTGTGACGTTTGATAGCACACAAAGTGTTCCCTCCGGTATTCGGGAGTTGCATAATCTCAGTCATAGGAACATCTATAAGTCATGAAGAAAGCAATAGCAACATACTAAATGATCAAGTGCTAAGCTAACGGAATGGGTCAAGTTAATCACACATTCTCTAATGATGTGATCCCGTTAATCAAATGAAAACTCATGTCTATGGCTAGGAAACTTAACCATCGTTGATTCAATGAGCTACTCTAGTAGAGGCATACTAGTGACACTCTGTTTGTCTATGTATTCACACATGTACTAAGTTTCCAGTTAATACAATTCTAGCATGAATAATAAACATTTATCATGAAATAAGGAAATAAATAATAACTTTATTGTCGCCTCTAGGGCATATTTCCTTCAGTCTCCCACTTGCACTAGAGTCAATAATCTAGTTCACATCGCCATGTGATTTAACACCAATAGTTCACATCACTATGTGATTAACACCCATAGTTCACATCGCCATGTGACCAACACTCAAAGGGTTTACGAGAGTCAGTAATCTTCGTTCACATCGCCATGTGATTAACACCCAAAGAGTACTAAGGTGTGATCATGTTTTGCTTGTGAGAGAAGTTTAGTCAACAAGTCTGCCATATTCAGATCCGTATGTATTTTGCAAATTTCTATGTTAACAATGCTCTGCACGAAGCTACTCTAGCTAATTGCTCCCACTTTCAATATGTATCCAGATTGAGACTTAGAGTCATCTGGATCAGTGTCAAAACTTGCATCGACGTAACCCTTTACGACGAACCTTTTGTCACCTCCATAATCGAGAAACATATCCTTATTCCACTAAGGATAATTTTGACCGCTGTCTAGTGATCTACTCCTAGATCACTATTGTACTCCCTTGCCAAAACTCAGTGTAGGGTATACAATAGATCTAGTACACAACATGGCATACTTTATAGAACCTATGGCTGAGGCATAGGGAATGACTTTCATTCTCTTTCTATCTTCTGCCGTGGTCGGGCTTTGAGTATTACTCAATTTCACACCTTGCAACACAGGCAAGAACTCTTTCTTTGACTGTTCCATTTTGAACTACTTAAAAATCTTGTCAAGGTATGTACTCATGGAAAAAACTTATCAAGTGTCTTGATCTATCTCTATAGATCTTGATGCTCAATATGTAAGCAGCTTCACTGAGGTCTCTCTTTGAAAAACTCCTTTCAAATACAACTTTATGCTTTCCAGAAAATTCTACATTATTACCGATCAACAATATGTCATTTACATATACTTATTAGAAATGATGTAGTGCTCCCACTCACTTTCTTGTAAATATAGGCTTCACCGCAAGTCTGTATAAAACTATATGCTTTGATCAACTCATCAAAGCGTATATTCCAACTCCGAGATGCTTGCACCAGTCCATAGATGGATCGCTGGAGCTTGCACACTTTGTTAGCACCTTTTGGATAGACAAATCCTTCTAGTTGCATCATATACAATTCTTCTTTTAAGAAAATGCGGCAATTGCTAACATGATTCTGACAGACTTTTAAGCATCGATACAAGTGAGAAAATCTCATTGTATTCAACATCTTGAACTTGTCGAAAACATTTTTGCGACAATTCGAGCTTTGTGGATAGTAACACTACTATCAGCGTCTATCTTCCTCTTGAAGATCCATTTATTCTCAATGGCTTGCCGCTCATCGGGCAATTCCACCAAAGTCCATACTTTGTTTTCATACATGGATCCTATCTCAGATTTCATGCCCTCAAGCCATTTTGCGGAATCTGGGCTCATCATCGCTTCCTCATAGTTTGCAGGTTCGTCATGGTCTAGTAACATGACTTCCAGAACAGGATTACTGTACCACTCTGGTGCGGATCTTACTCTGGTTGACCTACGAGGTTTGGTAGTAACTTGATCTGAAGTTTCATGATCATCATCATTAACTTCCTCACTAATTCGTGTAGGCATCACTGGAAATGATTTTAGTGATGAGCTACTTTCCAATTCGAGAGAAGGTACAATTACCTCATCAAGTTCTACTTTCCTCCCACTCACTTCTTTCGAGAGAAACTCCTTCTCTAGAAAGGATCCATTCTCAGCAACGAATATCTTGCCTTCGGATCTGTGATAGAAGGTGTACCCAATAGTTTATTTTGGGTATCCTATGAAGATTTTCTTCTCCGATTTGGGTTCGAGCTTATCATGTTGAAACTTTTTTCACATAAGCATCACAGTCGCAAACTTTAAGAAACGATAGCTTAGGTTTCTCGCCAAACCACAATTCATATGGTGTCATCTCCAGGAATTTAGATGGAGCCCTATTTAACATGAATGTAGCTGTCTCTAATGCATAACCCCAAAACGATAGTGGTAGATCAGTAAGAGACATCATAGATCGCACCATATCTAATAAAGTACGGTTACGACGTTCGGACACACCATTACACTGTGGTATTCCAGGTGGCGTGAGTAGTGAAACTATTTCACATTGTTTTAACTGAAGGCCAAACTCGTTAACTCAAATATTTTACCTCTGCGATCATATCGTAGAAACTTCTATTTTCTTGTTACGATGGTTCTCCACTTCACTCTGAAAATTCTTTGAACTTTTCAAATGTTTCAGACTTGTGTTCCATCAAGTAGATATACACATATCTGCTCAAATCATCTGTGAAGGTCAGAAAACAATGATACCCGCCGTGAGCCTCAACACTCATTGGACCACATACATCGGTATGTATTATTTCCAATAAGTCAGTGGCTCGCTCCATTGTTCCGAAGAATGGAGTCTTAGTCATCTTGCCCATGAGGCATGGTTCGCAAGCATCAAGTGATTCCAAAAGCCCATCAGCATGGAGTTTCTTCATGCGTTTTACACCAATATGACCTAAACGGCAGTGCCACAAATAAGTTGCACTATTATTATTAACTTTGCATCTTTTGGCTTCAATATTATGAATATGTGTATCACTAAGATCGAGATCCAATAAACCATTTTCATTGGGTGTATGACCATAGAAGGTTTTATTCATGTAAACAGAACAACAATTATTCTCCAACTTAAATGAATAACCATATTGCAATAAACATGATCAAATCATATTCATGCTCAACGCAAACACCAAATAACATTTATTTTAGGTTCAACACTAATCCCTAAGGTAAAGGGAGTGTGTGATGGTTATCTTATCATCCTTGGAATCATTTCCAACACACATCGTCACCTCGCCCTCAACTAGTCTCCGTTTATTTTGCAACTCATGTTTTGAGTTACTACTCTTAGCAACTGAACTAGTATCAAATACCGAGGGGTTGCTATATACACTAGTAAAGTACACATCAATAACATGTATATCAAATATACCTTTGTTTACTTTGCCATCCTTCTTATCCGCCAGGTATCTAAGGGCAGTTCCACTGCAGTGACCATTTCCTTTGTAGTAGAAGCACTCAGTTTCAGGCTTAGGTCCAGACTTGGGCTTCTTCACTTGAGCAGCAACTTGCTTGCCATTCTTCTTGAAGTTCCGCTTATATCCTTTTGCCCTTTTCTTGAAACTAGTGGTCTTATTAACCATCAACACATGCTCTTTTCTTGATTTCTACCTTCGTTGATTTCAGTATCGCGAAGAGCTCGGGAATTACTTTCGTCATCCCTTGCATATTATAGTTCATCACGAAGTTCTAGTAACTTGGAGATAGTGGCTAGAGAACTTTGTCAATTACTATCTTATCTGGAAGATTAACTCCCACGTGATTCAAGCAATTGTAGTACCCAGACAATCTGAACACATACTCACTGGTTGAGCTATTCTCCTGCATCTTGTAGGCAAAGTACTGTCAGAGGTCTCATACCTCTTATACGGGCATGAGCATGAAATACCAATTTCAACTCTTTGAACATCTTATATGCTCCGTGGCGATCAAAACATTTTTGAAGTCCCGGTTCTAAGCCGTAAAGCATGGTGCACTAAACTATCAAGTAGTCATCATACCGAGCATTTATCAAAACGTTCATAACGTCTGCATCTGCTCCTGCAATAGGTCTGTCACCTAGCGGTGCATCAAGGACATAATTCTTCTGTGCAGCAATGAGGAAAATCCTCAGATCACGGACCAAGTCCGCATCATTGCTACTATCATCTTTAAACTTATTTTTCTCTAGGAACATATCAAAAATAAACAGGGAGCTACATCGCGAGCTATTGATCTACAACATAGATATGCTAATACTACCAGGACTAAGTTCATGATAAATTAAAGTTCAATTAATCATATTACTTAAGAACTCCCACTTAGATAGACATCCCTCTAATCATCTAAGTGATCACGTGATCCAAATCAACTAAACCATGTCCGATCATCACATGAGATGGAGTAGTTTTCAATGGTGAACATCACTATGTTGATCATATCTACTATATGATTCACGCTTGACCTTTCGGTCTCAGTGTTCCGAGGCCATATCTGCATATGCTAGGCTCGTCAAGTTTAACCCGAGTATTCTGCGTGTGCAAAACTGGCTTGCACCCGTTGTATGTGAACGCAGAGCTTATCACGCGCGATCATCACGTGGTGTCTCGGCACGAAGAACTGTCGCAACGGTGCATACTCAGGGAGAACACTTATACCTTGAAATTTAGTGAGAGATCATCTTATACTGCTACCGTCGATCTAAGCAAAATAAGATGCATAAAAGATAAACATCACATGCAATCAATATAAGTGATATGATATGGCCATCATCATCTTGTGCATTTGATCTCCATCTCCAAAGCACTGTCATGATCACGATCGTCACCGGCGCGACACCTTGATCTCCATCGTAGCATCGTTGTCGTCTCACCAACTATTGTTTCTACGACTATCACTACCGCTTAGTGATAAAGTAAAAACAATTACAGGGCAATTGCATTGCATACAATAAAGCGACAACCATATGGGTCCTGCCAGTTGCTGATAACTCTGTTAAAAACATGATCATCTCATACAATAAAATTTAGCATCATGTCTTGACCATATCACATCACAGCATGCCCTGCAAAAACAAGTTAGACATCCTCTACATTATTGTTGCAAGTTTTACGTGGCTGCTACGGGCTGAGCAAGAACCGTTCTTACCTACGCATGAAAACCACAATGATATTTCGTCAAGTATGTGTTGTTTTAACCTTCACAAGGACCGGTCATAGCCACACTCGATTCAACTAAAGTTGGAGAAACTGATGCCCGCCAGCCACCTGTGTGCGAAGCACGTCGGTAGAACCAGTCTCACGTAAACGTACGCGTAATGTCGGTCCGGGCCGCTTCATCCAACAATACCGCCGAATCAAAATATGACATGCTGGTAAGCAGTATGACTATTATCGCCCACAACTCACTTGTGTTCTACTCGTCCATATAACATCTACGCATAAACCTGGCTCGGACGCCACTGTTGGGGAACGCAGTAATTTCAAAAAAATTCCTATGCACACGCAAGATCATGGTGATGCAAAGCAACGAGAGGGGAGAGTGTGTCCACGTACCCTCGAAGACAGAAAGCGGAAGCGTTAGAACAACGCGGTTGATGTAGTCGTACGTCTTCACGATCCGACCGATCCAAGTACCGAACATACGACACGTCCGAGTTCCGCACACGTTCAGCTCGATGACGTCCCACGGACTCCGATCCAGCAGAGCTGCGAGGGAGAGCTCCGTCAGCACGACGGCGTAATGACGGTGATGATGATGCTACCGACGCAGGGCCTCGCCTAAGCACCGCTACGATATGACCGAGGTGGATTATGGTGGAGGTGGGCACCGCACACGGCTAAAAGATCAATGATCAATTGTTGTGTCTTGGGGTGCCCCATTTGCCCCCCTATATAAAGGAGCTAGGGGGGAGGCGGCTGGCCAAGGAGGAGGGCGCGCCAAGGGGGGAGTCCTACTCCCACCGGGAGTAGGACTCCTTTCCTTGTAGGAGTAGGAGAAGGGCGAAGGGAAGGAGAGAGGAGGAAGGAAAGGGGGGCGCCGCCCCCCTCCTTGTCCAATTCAGACTAGAGGAAGAGGGGGCGCGCGGCCTGCCCTGGCCGCCACTCCTCTTTTCCACTAAGGCCCAATAGGCCCATTACACTCCCCTGGGGTTCCGGTAACCCCCCGGTACTCCGGTATATGTCCGAACTTGCCTGGAACCTTTCCGAAGTTCAAACATAGTCATCCAATATACCGATATTTATGTCTCCACCATTTCGAGACTCCTCGTCATGTCCGTGATCATATCCGGGACTCCGAACTAACTTCGGTACATCAAAACATATAAACTCATAATACCGATCGTCACAGAACTTTAAGCATGCGGACCCCACGGGTTCGAGAACTATGTAGACATGACCGAGACACGTCTCTGGTCAATAACGAATACCGGAACCTGGATGCTCATATTGGTTCCGTCATATTCAACGAAGATCTTTATCGGTCAAACCGCATAACAACATACGTTGTTCCCTTTGTCATCGGTATGTTACTTGCCCAAGATTCGATCATCGGCATCTCAATACCTAGTTCAATCTCGTTACCGGCAAGTCTCTTTACTCGTTCCGTAATGCATCATCCCGTAACTAACACATTAGTCACATTGCTTGCAAGGCTTATAGTGATGTGCATTACCGAGAGGGCCCAGAGATACCTCTCCGACAATCGGAGTGACAAATCCTAATCTCGATCTATGCCAACTCAACAAACACCATCGGAGACACCTTTAGAGCATCTTTATAATCACTCATTTACGTTGTGACGTTTGATAGCACACAAAGTGTTCCTCCGGTATTCGGGAGTTGCATAATCTCATAGTCATGGGAACATGTATAAGTCATGAAGAAAGCAATAGCAACATACTAAACGATCAAGTGCTAAGCTAACAGAATGGGTCAAGTCAATCACATCATCCTCTAATGATGTGATCCCGTTAATCAAATGACAACTCATGTCTATGGCTACGAAACTTAACCATCTTTGATTCAACGAGCTAGTCAAGTAGAGGCATACTAGTGACACTCTGTTTGTCTATGTATTCACACCTGTACTAAGTTTCCGGTTAATACAATTCTAGCATGAATAAGAAACATTTATCATGAAATAAGGAAATAAATAATAACTTTATTATTGCCTCTAGAGCATATTTCCTTCAAATTCATCCCGCTAAACCCTTTCTTGTCCATGTCTAGATATCTGCTTATCTTGCCACAGTAACCGGAACTAACTTTGACTCCGGTAAGGCACTTAAAGAATTGATCAATCTCAGCCTGACTTAAGGTGAAGCAAGAAGGGGGGCAATTATCCTCTTCCTTTACTTTCTTTCCCTTCTTCTCCCGCTCCTCTGTCTCCATCTCTGTCTCGTCTGACTTTTTACGGGCGACATGTGCAGATCTTCCCTGATATTCAAATCTTACACGTCTTTTCTTGCCTTCGGCCCATCCTTGGTCTTATCCGGCATGTTCATCAGTGTCGCGAGCAAGCACTCAAGGACATTGTTACAGATATGCATTTGATCAAGGCAATGAGGTGTATCGAGTTTGTGCCAGTACTCCAAGTCGCAGAACACAGACCTCGTCTTCCATACCTTCAGCAGCGGCTCCGGCGCCGTTTTCATCGTCTTTCCCGGCGCGGGGCACTGGTTCCAGTTTTTCAACAGCTCATCAATTTCGGCGCCGCTCCGCTTACGTGGAGGTCCTCGATGCTCAGCGTGACCATTGAATAGATCTCCATGGTTTCTCTATGGGTCGTCCGGTTCGAGCCATCTTCGATGCCCCATGTACACGATTTTCCCAGACCCGCCATCTTTCCTTGACGTTAGCTGCTGAGACGTCGTATCATCCATGCACCGCGTGCATCCGCAATATCCATGGCACACCTGGCCTGCGACATATCCGTAACCGAGATAGTCGTGCACCGTCGTGATCAGCACGGCTCTCATGTAGAAATACTCGCCTTTGCTGGCGTCCCATGTCTTGGCCGGTGTTTTCCATAACGTGTCTAACTCCTCTTGAAGTAGCCCCAGATACAGATTAATATTATTTCCTGGTTGTTTTGGCCCTTGAATCAGCATGCTCATGTGAATGTACTTTGAATTCATGCACAACCAGGGGGGAGGTTGTACATCCATACAAACACGGGCCATGTGCTATGGTTGGTGTTCTGGTTGCCAAACGGATTCATGCCATCGGTACATGCGCCGAGCACGATGTTCCTTGCATCACATTAGGAATACCGATAGAAGCCGTTCAACGCTCTCCACTGGCTTCCATCCTTGACGTGTCCGAGCTTCGGATCATCTCCATCGTGGGGCTTCTTCCTCTCCGCGTGCCAGCGTATTATCTTTGCTTCCTTGGGATCTATGAAATACCGTTGGAGACGGGGAGTGACCGGTAAGTACCATACAACTTTCTGGGGACATTTCTTCCCGACCTTCTTGTATCGAGAAGCATTGCACACCGGACAACTTGTTTTTTCGCGTGCTCCTTCCGATAAATTATGCAATCGTTGATGCATGCATGGTGTTTAACGTGCGGCAGATCAAGAGGGCACATGATCTTCTTGGCCTCATCCACACTAGTAGGACATAGATTCCCCGCGGGAAGAACATCCTTTAGGTACTTGAGATGCTCATCGAGGCTAGTGTCGGTCCATTTGTTTTTAGCCTTCGTCTTGAGGAGTTGGAGCGTGAAACTCAAGCGGGTCACCTCGGGATTGCAACCATCATACAATGGAGTGTTCGAGTCTACCACCAATTGCTGCAGCTTAGCCTCCTCTCTAGAAGCAGCTCTCTCAGTACTCGTCTCCTTGTGAAGCAGTGCTTGAACATGAGGGTCCCGCATGATTGAACTTAGTACCAACGATCTGTACTGCGTGGAGTCCACGTTCTCTCCGCCGCCATGTCCGGCCCCTTCTCCTCCGCCATGTCTGGCCCCTTCTCCACCGCCATGTCCGGCCTCTTCCCTGCCGCCATTATCCATCATCTCTTCGTCTTGCCCCATGTCGTCATTGCCTGCCTCGTCGGCGTCCTCAACATCATCATCCTCATCTTCAATTATCCACCGAGTATAGCCATCCATGAAACCAGTCATGAGCAGGTGCGCTTCGACACGACCATCTTCATAGGGGTCGAGCCAAACTATTCCTTTGCATTTTCGACACGGACATAAAACCTCTGTCAGGTTATTTTCTTTCATGTCCTGCACCGCCGACCGCAACCACCTGTCCACCATCGTTCCACTAACCATCATGAACGTCTGCATGGTAATAATAAACAAATTGATTATAAAAATGCGTGCATGCATCAAAGTCATACAAAAATTCGGCATGACCTTCCCTAAAAATAGGACATATAGATCTAGAGTTTGCCCAAAATTCGCCAAAACGGAAATAAATCGACATTTCGGCAAAACATAAGCAACTCAAAAGCACAATTCCGCGTCAACTCATGCCACACACACAATTTCCATCATATCGCCCAATTATCATATCACACACACATACACATATTTCCATTCTTGCAAAAGCATGAAATTTTAATCACCTATCGTCTCGAGAGCGAGCACACGGTAGAGATGATGATGTAGGGAGATCAAAAGTGGACAAAGCTCTTCTTGACAAAACTAGATCTAGTTAGGGGCGCATAGGTCACTTCACTAAATGCTACATCTACCTAGCTAGCTAATTTGGGAGGAGACAACTTCAACTAGTGGAGGGGGAAGGAAAAAGAGAAAGGAGATGCATTAACGGAGGTGGTGGAGTTAGCTAGGAGTAATAAAGAGAGAGAAAGGTAGGTAGAAGAGGGAGAGTAATGGAGGGAGAAGTATTGAGGAAGAAGCAAAGTGAGGGAGAAAGGAGGTGGGAGGTAGGGGAAAGTGAGGAAGAGATGAGATGGGGGAGAGGGGAGGAGGGGGAGGATAAAAAGGTGGCATTATGTTGCGTCTTAGCAGTAGCGCGGGAAGCAAACCGCGCTACTGCTAATAGAGTAGCAGCAGCCAGCTTTCTGCACACGCGCTACTGATAAGCGAGGCCCGCCATGTGGCCAGTTTCAAAATTAGCAGCAGCGACCAGAGAAAAAACCGCGCTACTACTATTGCATTAGCAGTAGCGCGTGTCGCGTCAGCGCGCTGCTGCTCAACTTAGGTTGGTGGGTACTGTCCGTCGATTTTACTAGCAGCGCGGTTCCTCTGGGCCGCGCTACTGCTAACTTGGTAGCAATAGCGCCTGTCTTGTATAAGCGCTACTGAAAATTAGCAGTAGCGCATGTTTTTGTAACGCGTTGCTGCTAAGATTCTGTGTATAAGGTTTTCCCTAGTAGTGGAACTGTGCGTCTAAGGATCGAAGGTAACAGGAGGCAGGGGACACGATGTTTACCCAGGTTTGGGCCCTCTTAATGGAGGTAATACCCTACTTCCTGCTTCATTGACTTTGATAAGTATAGGGGTTACAAGAGTTGATCTACCTCAAGATCGTAATGAGTAAACCCTAGATGTCTAGCCTGTATGATTATGATTGTTGCCTCTACGGACTAAACCCTCCGGTTTATATAGACACCGGAGGGGCCTAGGATTGTACAGAGTCGGTTTACAGAGAAAGGAATCTTCATATCCGAATGCCAAGCTTGCCATCCACGCAAAGGAGAGTCCCATTCGGACACGGGGGAGAGCCTTCTATCTTGTGTCTTCATGGCCCACCGGTCTGGCCCACGTCATATAGTCCGGACGCCCGGGGACCCCCTAATCTAGGACTCCCTCGGGGGGCTCCGGTTCCAGCTCTGGGATGCCCGGTTGTAGCAAAAAGGCGTCGCGGGCTGTCACGGGTATCCAGCACTTGTCACCGCCGTCTCCAGCACCGCCGGGGTGCTGATTGCAGCACTTGTTGCCATCGACAGAAACGGGTGCATGGTGGATGGTGGCGCTCCCATGGTCGAAGACCCACGGCACGGCCGCCGCACAGCCCCATGTGTCGACTGCCCCTGCGCCGTGTGGAGAAAGAAGCAGAGATGAGCACAGGTGGTGAAGCGCGCGGTGAGCATAGGATGGGGATGGATGAGGCAATAAGTGAGAGAGATGTAATATGTGGTGAGGAAAGCGAAGGGGATGGATAAGGCAGTGTTGCGCCTGGTGAAACGGTGCGTGTGGCCCATAGCCAGTGCGCTTGCGTGGGAGCCGACCGGCGGAAGCTTTGGCTGGTCCGCTGGCTCGAAACGTTTACCTTTTTGCAACGGCACACCCGTGCCTATACAATAGCGATCGATGATTTGGAAATGTTTCTTGCACGAGAGCTCGTGTTTTTTTTAGTCAACCCAGACATTTGTTCAAAAGCACATAAGATAAATTTAAGATTCCTTGCAGTATGAATATCATTGCGTAACAAAAAAAATCATCAACATAACATCTAAAACACTATTCCATGGTGTTTAGCTCCATGCATAATCATAGCATCAACAATCAAGTAAAAAGCCAGAGATGACAGAGAATCCCCCCCCCCCCCCCCCATAATCTTAAACCCTTATGAGTGAGAAAATATGGTCCATCAAAGTCATTTACTCTGATCCCAACATAACCCCATCTCATAGTGCTCATGATCCAGTCACACCGTAAAACAGGGAATCATTTAAGGCCATTTTATTTTAACATATGTTTTGTGAAAGTCAACTTTGAAAAGCATTGCATTCATTTTCTCCTTATGTATAGTGTAGGACTTCATGAAAGATAATCACCCCGTCCATTATGTATATGTCATTGATAAAGGCAGTTTGAACAGAAATTCGCAGGGGCGCGCACTTGCCCAGCCGTGTCGGCCGCTCGATTGACTCGCAATCCACAAAGTCGTTGGATCCCGCACGAGGTCACGGTCAGTCCTAAGCTCCGGTTTCTTTTTGTCGGTCGCAAGGTCAGAAACTTATGATTTTGTCACTCGCTTATACCAACTTTCAGAAGGTGAGACTTAACGAATTTTTAAAATTTATTAAAAAAATGGATCTCATTTCAAAGCCCTCGTCATCAGAACACGAATATGCAAACGAAATTTGATTTACACTTTATCCAAAAGATATGAAAGATTGAAAATCGAAAATAACAGGATTGACTACAGCTTTCAGTCTATTCACCGGAATCTTAGTGGAATCTTAGTGGAAGCTTTAAAGCTAACATTCAAAAAACAGATAGCCCTAAAGTACTAACTCTGTTTGGCATCCTTGGTTGTACGGATCAAGGCTATAGTACCATAGTTCGGTCTAGAAGTATCTAGCCTACCTTCATGAAAATCATCTACTCGTAGTGAGTTCTCTAGATCCCACTTAAGAAAAAGGGTTTCCCCGCTTTATATTATAAAACAAACATCACCACAAAACAACTGAGACACTGATACAGACACACGGCACCACCGCACATGACGCACACACCCAAGGCAAGATAGAAAGGTGCCGGGCATTGACACACCATCCCACCGACAACCAAGCAAACTACAAATGTGCGAAGAGACAACATGGTGCCAACGGGGATCTCCACCATGAGCAACCACAACAGAGAGGTGAGGTGGACCACAACGAGGCTAGGACTCCAAAACGGTGCCTCCCAGAAGGGTACGACCACAGATAGCTGCCACCGCCCGATCCTGAAGATCAAGTTTTCACCCAGAGCAAGACGGACGGAGTGGGAACGCCGCGACGGAGCCTTCATGAAGGATACGACGTCCACAGACACCGCCACCGTCGGCTAGAACATGGGCAGGACAGGTGATATACCCCAGCGTTCACATCCCTCCGTCGCACCCTAGTACCGCCAACCACCCGCAACCAAGCCTCCCTCATGGCCAAGGCTGCCTGCCCGGACCTGAGACGCAAGTTCCGCCCACGAATGCCACGCCTCCCGCCGCCCGACACTCAGACCTCCCCAAGACCAGCAAAGCGGCTGGCTTTGGTCCAAAGGGACGCCCATGACCGACGAAACCACAGCCCACGTCCCGCCTTGAACTTCGCCGGAGTTGCTGCCGCACACAAACGGACGGGGAATGGGGCGAAGGTGGAGCAGATGCATCCACGACCGGCACACCCCAGTTTCGGCGATGGGCAGCCCTAGCGATAGCACCGCCCGTCTATCCCACCAGTGTCCCCACCGGACACACGTCGTGCCGCTCCGGCACGGCAGTCGAAGCAACCCCACGCAAGGCCACCAACGCCGACCCGTCCACTGGCCAGGAGAACCAGAAGATCGCCGCCTGCCGCCAAGACTGCTCACTGGGAGGCCCGTCCACGCCGCTCGCCAACAACCAGCCACCGGAGCCGGCAAGAGGTCGGCCAGCACGTCCGCCAAGTCCACCGCTATTGCGCCGCCACCCCTACCAGCCACCGGCTGAGATAAGAGCGGCCGCCCGCAACCAGGTCGCACCTGACCCGCACCCCTAGCCAGGACGGACTTGAAGCCACCGCCGCCGTCGTCCCTCCAGCGTGCACCGCCAGATCCGGCCGGAGAGGCCCAATCTGCACCAGCCGCAGCCGCCGCACCACAAGCGCCCGCCCCGCCGCCACGAGGCGCCGCCGACGCCACCAGGACGCTGCGCCGCCGTGCCGCTGGCCCCCGCCATAAGCCAGCGCCTCCGGGCGAGAGGCTGGCCCGCGCCAGCCGAAGTCCGCGCTCGGAAGGGAAGGAAGGCCCCGCCGCCGCCCTTGCCGGCCGGGCTTTGCCCGACGGCGCGCTGGGCGGCGGCGGGGGAGGAGGCCGAGAGAGGAAGGTAGGAGAGGTAGCGGCTAGGGTTCCCCCGGCGACGCCGCGGGAGCGCCACGGGAGGGAGGGGGTGGCGGCTGTTCTCACACAATCGCTCCTGCTGCCCCCAAAATTATTTTAACAAAAAATCTGTGGGTATCACTCAAATGAAAGCAAGGGGCTACGTTTCTTTCAACGGCACACCCGTGCCTATACAGTAGCGATCGACGGCAGCTGATTTGTTTGGCCTCCCTCTCCAAACACGCCCCTGCGCCGACGACGCACTGCCGTGCCACCCAGTGCACCTAGCCACCTACGCGGAAGCGCCAACAAAGCTCGCCGCCTATAAAAAGCAGCGTCGCGCCATGCTAATCCCAACTAAGCTCACGCAAACACAACTACATAACATCTCCCCAGTGGCCAGCAGCTCAGAATCTCCCAGATCAAGTTAGCAATGGCGAAGCGTCTCGCCCTCGCGCTCCTGCTGCTGGTCCTGCTCGCGCCCAGCACCGCTGGTGCTGCTGCCCGTGCTACTGGTGCTAGTGGCGTCGGCGAGATGAAGCCACTGGTGCCCGGGCTGCCGGTGGACCTCCCTGGGCTGCCGGGGCTCTTTTTTTTTTGAACATCAGTACAGACACAAGCGCTCATATATACGTGCATATACTCACCCCTATGAACGCATACATGCACACCCTATCCCTATGAGCATCTCCGGAAGACTGAGCCGGCATATCATCTTGAAATTTACGAAGTCACCTCGTCATCAACGGGAACGTCTTCTCCCACTGAATGCGCATCGCCGGAAATCTTGAAATAAATCCAGAAATAAATGCAAGCACCAGGATTTGAACCCTGATGGGCTGGGATACCACAGTCCCTCTAACCATCCAACCACAGGTTGGTTCGCAGCTGCCGGGGCTCCCTGGGCTCCCTCCCATTCGCAAATCCACCGCCACCACCAAGTCTCCATGATCGTCTATGGTGTACGTGCTGGCTTACATGCAAGCTGAAGCTGAACTACTTGTGGGTTTAGACTTGCAGCTATAGCACGTACCGGCCGGAAGAAAATCACCAGCGTTTCGCTCAAGCGTCTGTACCAACTATCCTATCGTGTGTATTTCCTTTCAGTTAAACTATCGTATGTATCTCCTTTTAGTCCACGTAAGTATGGTTGGTACATGGGTCTACTTGTATGAGGCTGAAGTCTTCAGCCTATTTAGATACATCATAACTGAGGAATTTTTCAGCCCTCTCAAGCCATTAGTATTTCTATCCGTTGGATCGTCACTTTTTGACTTCCTTAGCCGTCTGATCCGCTCTTAGTCCCACCTAAATCTCGCGTACAGGCTAAATCGCGCAACATGCTGTGCTACTTCTCGGGCCGCTGCTCTGGTGGTTTTTTTGGGCATCTGAGATTCAACTGGGCTTACTGGCCTACTGGGCCTGTACTAGCATCCCGCAATGCAAAAATGTAGAACCCTAAAACAATAGACGGTCGCGACCTGGTCTCTTTCGCTTGCGCCGCCGGACCATGGTTGACCGACGTGGGGTATCGATTTTTTTTTGTGAATACGCTTAGCAGCGTATCATTTCATTGATAGGTAGGAGGGTGAACTCAAAGTTACAAGGATGCTCCCTCGCAGACGTACACAAGCCGGTGTCTGGGAGGTTGCAAGGTGGAGGAGAGGGAGGAGGATGCTCAGCCTCGGGACACAAGGTTTAAGTTACAGGGATAATCACGGCTAGCCCTCGAGCACCCGCCTTAGCCTAGAGGCGGGCATCGTCTTTGATCGAGCGTATTAGGTCTTCAGTGGAGGGGCACCGGTTCTTGAAGATGACCGCGTTGCGGTGCTTCCAAATGGACCAAGCGGAGAGTGCGACGATGGAGTTGAGGCCCTTCCGTAGGCAGCCCGGGGATTCATCGACGGCCTTGGACCACCACGTGAAGAAGATGGTGTCACAATCCATCGGTGGGGTGATGAGCCGGCACCACGACAGAATTTCATGCCCTGTGATCCTGGAGAAGACACACCCTGCGAGCAGGTGGTCGATGGACTCGTTCTCTTGCGAGCATAAGACGCACATCGTGTCGAGGGTGAGGCCGTGGCGCGCCCTTCTCTCAGCCGTCCAGCACCTATCGAGGGAAGCAAGCCAGAGGAAGATTTTTTTGTACATGGGCGCCCAATTCTTCCAAAGGAGACGCCATCATGGGGATGAAGTGGAGCCGTGGAAGAGAGCTTTGTAGCATGAGCTAGCCGAGTAGACGCCATTGGAGGTCCATCGCCATATGATGCGGTTCGGCTCGGGGGTGAGGGTAATGGCTTGCAACGCTCGCCAAACACCGACGTACTCGAACACCTCCTGAGCCAAGGTGGTGCCATGGGAGAGAGGGATCGGTGGCTCTTAGCCAGAGCCAACGGCAGCACAGGGAGATGCCGGCACGGTGGAGGTCACGCATGCCGAGGCCGCCAAGCTCGAGAGGGCGACAAACGCGGGGCCAATTGACCAGGCAGCTGCCAGTTTGGGCGTCCTTGCGCCCATGCCAAAGGAAGTCGCGGATTACGCGCGTGATCTTCCAAAGAATCATCGAGTGATAGCAATTGCCATAAGAATGTGAACGGGCATGGCGGAGAGCGCATGTCGAACCAGAGCCAGCCGTTCGCCGCGGGAAAGAAGCGTCGCCTTCCAAGTTGCGAGCTTCCGCGCGAGTTTATCCACCAGAGGGAGCAGGGGAGAGGCTGGCGTTTTACGGATAGACAGAGGAAGGCCCAAGTAGATGATGGGGAACGAGGTGACCGCGCAGGCCAGCGTGGAGGCGACGGCCAAGTTCACGTCGTCATCGCACCAAATCGGGGTGGCCGAGCACTTGAGGAAGTTAGTGTGGAGCCCGAAGGCCTCGCCAAAGATCTGAAGGAGTTCCCGGATGGTGACGAGCTCGGTAGTGGTCGGGTGGCAGAAGATCACGACGTCGGTGAAGAGAGAGATGATCGATGCCGCGTGCCGTGCCGTGAGCCGATGCAACATGCCAGCGTTGAGCGCATGCTGCATTAGTGAGTGAAGAGTGTCGATCACAATGGCGAAGAGGAGGGGGAGACAGGGTCGCCCTGCCGCAGGCCACACGCGTGATCGACTGGCGATCCGGGGTTTCTGTTGATGAGGACGCGCGTGGTCGCCGTGGAGACAAGGATGCTGATCCACTCGCACCACCGGCGACCAAAACCGAGGTGGCGGAGAGCTTGGAGAAGGAAGGCCAAAGAAACGATGTCGAAAGCCTTGGCGATGTCCAGCTTGAGCATGATTCTGGGGGCCTTGAGATTATGCAATAGGCGCGCTGTTTGCTGCACCAAGAGGAAATTGTCGTGCACGCTGCGCCCGGCGATGAACGCGCTTTGGTTGACAGAGACAAGCTGGCCCATCCGGGGCGCCAAGCGGAGTGAGAGAACTTTCGCGAAGAGCTTGCCCACGATGTGTATCAAACTGATGGGTCTGTAGTCTGAGAGCATTGCGACATCGAGCTTCTTGGGGAGTAGGGTGATCAGGGCTTCGTTAAGCTTGTGGAAACCACGGCCATTCATAGCATAGAGCTTGTCGAACACGGCACAAATGTCGGCCTTGATGACCGGCCAGCAGGAGCGCAGGAACTCAGCCATGAACCCATCGGGGCCGGGCGCTTTTCCTGTGGGCAGCAACTTGATGGCGTGCCAGATTTCGTCCTCGGTAAAAGGCCGCTCGAGCTCCACGAGGTCGAAGTGGCGATGGTCGACAGCATCGAGGTTGATGGAGTGATCTCGATGGGAGGAAGAGCCTAGGATAGACGTGAAGTGTTCAAAGGCTGCCTTGGCCATGGCCGCCTCGTCGGAGATGGTCTCAGAGCCGACCTTGATGCTCGCCATATGATTCTTTTGGGCGCGGTGGGCAGCGTGGATCTTGAAGAATGCAGAATTGGTGTCCCCCACCCTGAGCCAGCCGAGGCGCACCCGCTGGCGAAGGACGGAGCGCTCCAGGGACGCGAGGCCGAGGTAAGCGCGTTTAAGCTCACGGCGCAGCCAGCCCTCGGCCAACGAGAGGGGCCTGGAGTCCTGCGCGGCGTCCAGACGGTAGATGATCTCGCGCGCGATCTGCAACTGCAAGGAGATGTTGCCCGTGGTGCGCGTCCCCCAGCTCTGGAGACGGCGAGCGGTGACCTTCAACCTGCTGAATAAGCGCCGGAATGGGTCTGGGTCTGGCGGGACAGAGCACCAAGGGATGCGCTGGGTGTGCACGGAAGGTGGACAACGTCTCCGTGGTTCGTTCGGTCGAACAGGCGTCGTTCGGTTGTACGGACGAGAGCGGCGCGGCTGGATGGGGTGCGGCGGCCAATAGCCATGAAGTTCAATCGCGAATGATGATTGATTGAGCCACCGGACGGCGCCTCCGCTGCTGGGTTCTCCTACCTCGCCATATTCCACAACTACCCCATCGTCGTCGCGCTACTCGACTGGACCATCGACCAGTACATCAAGCTCTTTGTCGCCAGGTAAATCACGCACTCCGACCACAACCCCTGCCTCTTTCCCCTCTGACCTTATTGTTGGGAATCGTAGCATAATTTAAAATTTTCCTACGTTCACCAAGATGCATCTATGGAGTATACTAGAAACGAGGGGAAAGGAGTGCATCTACATACCCTTGTAGATCGCGAGCGGAAGCGTTCCAATGAACGTGGATGACGGAGTCGTACTCGCCGTGATCAATATCACCGATGACCGAGTGCCGAACGGACGGCACCTCCGCGTTCAACACACGTACGGTGCAGCGACGTCTCCTCCTTCTTGATCCAGCAAGGGGGAAGGAGAGGTTGATGGAGATCCAACAGCACGACGGCGTGGTGGTGGATGTAGCGGGTCTCCGGCAGGGCTTCGCCGAGCTTCTGCGAGAGAGAGAGAGGTGTTGCAGGGGAGGAGGGAGGCGCCCAAGGCTGTGTGTTGCTGCCCTCCCTCCCCCCCTTTATATAGGCCCCCTGGGGGGGGCGCCGGCCCAGGGAGATGGGATCTCCAAGGGGGGGCGGCGGCCAAAGGGGGGGAAGGGGTGCCTTGCCCCCCAAGGCAAGGGGGAAGCTCCCCCCCTAGGGTTCCCAACCCTAGGCGCATGGGGGGAGGCCCAAGGGGGGCGCCCCAGCCCACTAAGGGCTGGTTCCCTTCCACTTTCAGCCCACGGGGCCCTCCGGGATAGGTGGCCCCACCCGGTGGACCCCCGGGACCCTTCCGGTGGTCCCGGTACAATACCGGTAACCCCCGAAACTTTCCCGGTGGCCGAAACTGGACTTCCTATATATAATTCTTCACCTCCGGACCATTCCGGAACCTCTCGTGACGTCCGGGATCTCATCCGGGACTCCGAACAACTTTCGGGTTTCCGCATACATATATCTCTACAACCCTAGCGTCACCGAACCTTAAGTGTGTAGACCCTACGGGTTCGGGAGACATGCAGACATGACCGAGACGCCTCTCCGGTCAATAACCAACAGCGGGATCTGGATACCCATGTTGGCTCCCACATGTTCCACGATGATCTCATCGGATGAACCACGGTGTCAAGGATTCAATCAATCCGTATGCAATTCCCTTTGTCAATCGGTATGTTACTTTCCCGAGATTCGATCGTCGGTATCCCAATACCTTGTTCAATCTCGTTACCGGCAAGTCTCTTTACTCGTACCGCAATGCATGATCCCGTGACTAACGCCTTAGTCACATTGAGCTCATTATGATGATGCATTACCGAGTGGGCCCAGAGATACCTCTCCGTCACACGTAGTGACAAATCCCAGTCTCGATCCGTGCCAACCCAACAGACACTTTTGGAGATACCCGTAATGCACCTTTATAGTCACCCAGTTACGTTGTGACGTTTGGCACACCCAAAGCACTCCTACGGTATCCGGGAGTTGCACGATCTCATGGTCTAAGGAAAAGATACTTGACATTGGAAAAGCTCTAGCAAACGAAACTACACGATCTTTTATGCTATGCTTAGGATTGGGTCTTGTCCATCACATCATTCTCCTAATGATGTGATCCCGTTATAAATGACATCCAATGTCCATAGTCAGGAAACCATGACTATCTGTTGATCAACGAGCTAGTCAACTAGAGGCTTACTAGGGACACTTTGTGGTCTATGTATTCACACATGTATTACGATTTCCGGACAATACAATTATAGCATGAACAATAGACAATTACCATGAACAAAGAAATATAATAATAACCATTTATTATTGCCTCTAGGGCATATTTCCAACAGTCTCCCACTTGCACTAGAGTCAATAATCTAGTTACATTGTGATGAATCGAACACCCATTGTGTCCTGGTGTTGATCATGTTTTGCCCTAGGGAGAGGTTTAGTCAACGGATCTGCTACATTCAGGTCCGTGTGTACTTTACAAATATCTATGTCTCCATTTTGAACACTTTCACGAATGGAGTTGAAGCGACGCTTGATATGCCTGGTCTTCCTGTGAAACCTGGGCTCCTTCGCAAGGGCAATAGCTCCAGTGTTGTCACAGAAGAGAGTCATTGGGCCCGACGCATTGGGAATCACCCCTAGGTCGGTAATGAACTCCTTCATCCAGACTGCTTCCTGTGCTGCCTCTGAGGCTGCCATGTACTCCGCTTCACATGTAGATCCCGCCATGACGCTCTGCTTGCAACTGCACCAGCTTACTGCTCCTCCATTCAAAATATACATGTATCCGGTCTGTGACTTCGAGTCATGCAGATCTGTGTCGAAGCTAGCGTCGACATAACCCTTTACGACGAGCTCTTCGTCACCTCCATAAACGAGAAACATATCCTTAGTCCTCTTCAGGTACTTCAGGATATTCTTGACCGCTGTCCAGTGTTCCTTGCCGGGATTACTTTGGTACCTTCCTACCAAACTTACGGCAAGGTTTACATCAGGTCTGGTACACAGCATGGCATACATAATAGACCCTATAGCCGAGGCATAGGGGATGACACTCATCTCTTCTATATCTTCTGCCGTGGTCGGGCATTGAGCCGTGCTCAACTGCACACCTTGAAATACAGGCAAGAACCCCTTCTTGGACTGATCCATATTGAACTTCTTCAATATCTTGTCAAGGTATGTACTTTGTGAAAGACCAATGAGGCGTCTTGATCTATCTCTATAGATCTTGATGCCTAATATATAAGCAGCTTCTCCAAGGTCCTTCATTGAAAAACACTTATTCAAATAGGCCTTAATACTTTCCAAGAATTCTATATCATTTCCCATCAATAGTATGTCATCCACATATAATATGAGAAATGCTACGGAGCTCCCACTCACTTTCTTGTAAACACAGGCTTCTCCATAAGTCTGTGTAAACCCAAACGCTTTGATCATCTCATCAAAGCGAATGTTCCAACTCCGAGATGCTTGCACCAGCCCATAGATTGAGCGCTGGAGCTTGCACACTTTGTTAGCATTCTTAGGATCGACAAAACCTTCCGGCTGCATCATATACAACTCTTCCTTAAGGAAGCCGTTAAGGAATTCCGTTTTGACATCCATCTGCCATATCTCATAATCATAGTATGCGGCAATTGCTAACATGATTCGGACGGACTTCAGCTTCGCTACGGGTGAGAAAGTCTCATCGTAGTCAACCCCTTGAACTTGTCGATAACCCTTAGCGACAAGTCGAGCTTTGTAGATGGTCACATTACCATCCGCGTCCGTCTTCTTCTTAAAGATCCATTTATTTTCTATGGCTCGCCGATCATCGGGCAAGTCAGTCAAAGTCCATACTTCGTTTTCATACATGGATCCTATCTCGGATTTCATGGCTTCTAGCCATTTGTCGGAATCCGGGCCCGCCATCGCTTCTTCATAGTTCGAAGGTTCACCGTTGTCTAACAACATGATTTCTAGGACAGGGTTGCCGTACCACTCTGGTGCGGAACGTGTCCTTGTGGACCTACGAAGTTCAGTAACTTGATCCGAAGCTTCATGATCATCATCATTAACTTCCTCCCCAGTCGGTGTAGGCACCACAGGAACATTTTCCCGCGCTGCGCTACTTTCCGGTTCGGAAGGGGTGACTATCACCTCATCAAGTTCCACTTTCCTCCCACTCAATTCTTTCGAGAGAAACTCCTTCTCCAGAAAGGACCCGTTCTTGGCAACGAAGATCTTTCCTTCGGATCTGAGGTAGAAGGTATACCCAATAGTTTCCTTAGGGTATCCTATGAAGACGCATTTTTCCGACTTGGGTTCGAGCTTTTTAGGTTGAAGTTTCTTGACATAAGCATCGCATCCCCAAACTTTTAGAAACGACAGCTTAGGTTTCTTCCCAAACCATAATTCATACGGTGTCGTCTCAACGGATTTAGACGGGGCCCTATTTAAAGTGAATGCGGCAGTCTCTAAAGCATGACCCCAAAATGAGAGCGGTAAATCGGTAAGAGACATCATAGATCGCACCATATCCAATAGAGTGCGATTACGACGTTCGGACACACCATTTCTCTGAGGTGTTCCAGGCGGCGTGAGTTGTCAAACTATTCCACATTTCCTTAAGTGTGTACCAAATTCGTGACTTAAATATTCTCCACCATGATCTGATCGTAAGAATTTTATTTTCCTGTCACGTTGATTCTCAACTTCACTCTGAAATTCCTTGAACTTTTCAAAGGTTTCAGACTTGTGTTTCATTAGGTAGACATACCCATATCTACTTAAGTCATCAGTGAGAGTGAGAACATAACGATATCCTCCGCGAGCCTCAACACTAATTGGACCGCACACATCGGTATGTATGATTTCCAATAAGTTGGTTGCTCGCTCCATTGTTCCGGAGAACGGAGTCTTGGTAATCTTACCCATGAGGCATGGTTCGCATGTGTCAAATGATTCGTAATCAAGAGACTCCAAAAGTCCATCTGCATGGAGCTTCTCCATGCGCTTGACACCAATGTGACCAAGGCGGCAGTGCCACAAGTATGTGGGACTATCGTTATCAACTTTACATCTTTTGGTATTCACACTATGAACATGTGTAACATCACGTTCGAGATTCATCAAAAATAAACCATTGACCAGCGGGGCATGACCATAAAACATATCTCTCAAATAAATAGAACAACCATTATTCTCGGATTTAAATGAGTAGCCATCTCGAATTAAACGAGATCCAGACACAATGTTCATGCTCAAAGCTGGCACTAAATAACAATTATTGAGGTTTAAAACTAATCCCGTGGGTAGATGTAGAGGTAGCGTGCCGACGGTGATCACATCGACCTTGGAACCATTCCCGACGCGCATCGTCACCTCGTCCTTTGCCAGTCTTTGTTTATTCCGTAGTTCCTGCTTTGAGTTACAAATATGAGCAACCGCACCGGTATCAAATACCCAGGAACTACTACGAGTACTGGTAAGGTACACATCAATTACTTGTATATCACATATACCTTGGGTGTTACCGGCCTTCTTCTTGTCCGCTAAATATTTGGGGCAGTTCCGTTTCCAGTGACCACTTCCCTTGCAATAAAAGCACTCAGTCCCGGGCTTGGGTCCATTCTTTGACTTCTTCCCAGTAACTGGTTTACCAGGCGCAGCAACTCCCTTGCCGTCCTTCTTGAAGTTCTTCTTACCCTTGCCCTTCTTGAACTTAGTGGTTTTGTTCACCATCAACACTTGATGTTCTTTTCTGATCTCCCCTTCCGCTGATTTCAGCATTGAATATACCTCGGCAATGGTCTTTTCCATCCTCTGCATATTGTAGTTCATCACAAAGCTCTTGTAGCTTGGTGGAAGCGAATGGAGGATTCTGTCAATGACCGCGTCATCCGGGAGATTAACTCCCAGCTGTGACAAGCGGTTGTGCAACCCAGAAATTCTGAGTATGTGCTCACTAAAAGAACTGTTCTCCTCCATTTTACAGCTGAAGAACTTGTCGGAGACATCATATCTCTCGACCCGGGCATGAGCTTGAAAAACCAGTTTCAGCTCCTCGAACATCCCATATGCTCCATGTTTCTCAAAACGCTTTTGGAGACCCGGTTCTAAGCTATAAAGCATGCCGCACTGAACGAGGGAGTAATCATCAGCACGTGATTGCCAAGCGTTCATAACATCTTGGTTCTGTGGGATTGGTGCATCACCTAGCGGTGCTTCTAAGACATAATCTTTCTTGGCTACTATAAGGATGAGCCTCAGGTTCCGGACCCAGTCCGTATAGTTGCTGCCATCATCTTTCAGCTTGGTTTTCTCTAGGAACGCGTTGAAATTGAGGACAATGTTGGCCATTTGATCTACAAGACATAGTGTAAAGATTTTAGACTAAGTTCATGATAATTGAGTTCATCTAATCAAATTATTTAATGAACTCCCACTCAAATAGACATCCCTCTAGTCATCTAAGTGAAACATGATCCGAGTTTAACTAGGCCGTGTTCGATCATCACGTGAGACGGACTAGTCAACATCGGTGAACATCTTCATGTTGATCGTATCTTCTATACGACTCATGCTCGACCTTTCGGTCCTCCGTGTTCCGAGGCCATGTCTGTACATGCTAGGCTCGTCAAGTCAACCTAAGTGTATTGCGTGTGTTCCCAGGCCATGTCTGTACATGCTAGGCTCGTCAACACCCGTTGTATTCGAACGTTAGAATCTATCACACCCGATCATCACGTGGTGCTTCAAAACAACGAACCTTCGCAACGGTGCACAGTTAGGGTGAACACTTTCTTGAAATTATTATAAGGGATCATCCTACTTGCTACCGTCGTTCTAAGCAAATAAGATGCAAAAACATGATAAACATCACATGCAATCAAATAGTGACATGATATGGCCAATATCATTATGCTCCTTTGATCTCCATCTTCGGGGCACCATGATCATCTTTGTCACCGGCATGACACCATGATCTCCATCATCATGATCTCCATCATTGTGTCTTCATGAAGTCGTCACGCCAACGATTACTTCTACTTCTATGGCTAACGCGTTTAGCAACAAAGTAAAGTAATTTACATGGCGTTATTCAATGACACACAGGTCATGCAAAATAATAAAGACAACTCCTATGGCTCCTGCCGGTTGTCATACTCATCGACATACAAGTCGTGATTCCTATTACAAGAATATGATCAATCTCATACATCACATATATCATTCATCACATCTTCTGGCCATATCACATCAGATAGCACTTGCTGCAAAAACAAGTTAGACGTCCTCTAATTGTTGTTGCAAGTTTTTACGTGGTTTGTACGTTTCTAGCAAGAACGTTTTCTTACCTACGTATGACCACAACGTGATTTGCCAATTTATATTTACCCTTCATAAGGACCCTTTTCATCGAATCCGTTCCGACTAAAGTAGGAGAGACAGACACCCGCTAGCCACCTTATGCATCTAGTGCATGTCAGTCGGTGGAACCTGTCTCACGTAAGCGTACGTGTAAGGTCGGTCCGGGCCGCTTCATCCTACAATGCCGCCGAAACAAGAAAAGACTAGTAGCGGCAAGAAGAATTGGCAAACTCAACGCCCACAACTTCTTTGTGTTCTACTCGTGCATAGTAACTACGCATAGACCTGGCTCATGATGCCACTGTTGGGAATCGTAGCATAATTTAAAATTTTCCTACGCTCACCAAGATGCATCTATGGAGTATACTAGCAACGAGGGGAAAGGAGTGCATCTACATACCCTTGTAGATCGCGAGCGGAAGCGTTCCAATGAACGTGGATGACGGAGTCGTACTCGCCGTGATCCAAATCACCGATGACTGAGTGCCGAACGGACGGCATCTCCGCGTTCAACACACGTACGGTGCAGCGACGTCTCCTCCTTCTTGATCCAGCAAGGGGGAAGGAGAGGTTGATGGAGATCCAACAGCACGACGGCGTGGTGGTGGATGTAGCGGGTCTCCGGCAGGGCTTCGCCGAGCTTCTGCGAGAGAGAGAGAGAGAGGTGTTGCAGGGGAGGAGGGAGGCGCCCAAGGCTGTGTGTTGCTGCCCTCCCTCTCCCCCCTTTATATAGGCCCCCTGGGGGGGCGCCGGCCCAGGGAGATGGGATCTCCAAGGGGGGCGGCGGCCAAAGGGGGGGAAGGGGTGCCTTGCCCCCCAAGGCAAGGGGGAAGCTCCCCCCCTAGGGTTCCCAACCCTAGGCGCATGGGGGGAGGCCCAAGGGGGGCGCCCCAGCCCACTAAGGGCTGGTTCCCTTCCACTTTCAGCCCACGGGGCCCTCCGGGATAGGTGGCCCCACCCGGTGGACCCCCGGGACCCTTCCGGTGGTCCCGGTACAATACGGGTAACCCCCGAAACTTTCCCGGTGGCCGAAACTGGACTTCCTATATATAATTCTTCACCTCCGGACCATTCCGGAACCTCTCGTGACGTCCGGGATCTCATCCGGGACTCCGAACAACTTTCGGGTTTCCGCATACATATATCTCTACAACCCTAGCGTCACCGAACCTTAAGTGTGTAGACCCTACGGGTTCGGGAGACATGCAGACATGACCGAGACGCCTCTCCGGTCAATAACCAACAGCGGGATCTGGATACCCATGTTGGCTCCCACATGTTCCACGATGATCTCATCGGATGAACCACGGTGTCGAGGATTCAATCAATCCGTATGCAATTCCCTTTGTCAATCGGTATGTTACTTGCCCGAGATTCGATCGTCGGTATCCCAATACCTTGTTCAATCTCGTTACCGGCAAGTCTCTTTACTCGTACCGCAATGCATGATCCCGTGACTAACGCCTTAGTCACATTGAGCTCATTATGATGATGCATTACCGAGTGAGCCCAGAGATACCTCTCCGTCACACGGAGTGACAAATCCCTGTCTCGATCCGTGCCAACCCAACAGACACTTTCGGAGATACCCGTAATGCACCTTTATTGTCACCCAGTTACGTTGTGACGTTTGGCACACCCAAAGCACTCCTACGGTATCCGGGAGTTGCACGATCTCATGGTCTAAGGAAAAGATACTTGACATTGGAAAAGCTCTAGCAAACGAAACTACACGATCTTTTATGCTATGCTTAGGATTGGGTCTTGTCCATCACATCATTCTCCTAATGATGTGATCCCGTTATAAATGACATCCAATGTCCATAATCAGGAAACCATGACTATCTGTTGATCAACGAGCTAGTCAACTAGAGGCTTACTAGGGACACTTTGTGGTCTATGTATTCACACATGTATTACGATTTCCGGACAATACAATTATAGCATGAACAATAGACAATTACCATGAACAAAGAAATATAATAATAACCATTTATTATTGCCTCTAGGGCATATTTCCAACACTTATCCCCTGTTGTTCTCCTCCCAAAGCCTGCAGCTTTTGCCTCCGCCCAATCTACGCAAGCCAGCAGGAACAAGGTGAGCGCCCCACCACCTCCCCCATATGCGTTTTTTTTTCTTAGATCTTGCTGTTCGGTTATTGCTGTGTTGATGGAAGGCAGCCTGTGTTACGGATACTAGTAGATATCCCACATGTTGCTGTGGAAATTTGTACGTTACGTTGAGCATCTCTATAGAGCATAGCACAAATCACAAACTGGCTATTGAAGTGTCAAAGGGTTGAGTGAGACTATGAAGAGTCATGTTGCATAGACAATGTCAACAAAAGATTAGTCATGAGATTGATGTAACAAAGTTGTAAACCCCTTAGCATACTACAGTGATGGAACATTCGTGAATAAAAAAATGAACTATAATAATATTCTAACCTGCTATAATCCTAACTCGGTAATAAAAACTTGGAGACTTTCTTAGGGTAGCTATGTGTGATGCTCACTTCTTGTAGACAAATGAATTTTGTGTAATGGAACAAACATTTATATACCATGAATCATCTAGTTTGTGGATCCGATCCACAAATGTAAAAGCATGAAGAGAGCATCTTATATAAATTGCCACCGGAAACTGAAGAATGATCAGGCATCTTATATAATACTACCTCGAGGGTGCTGAAATGCATATTCGAAATTCATTAGTTCTGCCGAAAACATTTCTTAAATCCTTAACCATGCAGGCTAAATGCCAAATTTCTCTGCAAAATAAGTTGAACCTCAAATGAAATGGCTGGATGCAAATGAACTTAAAGAGAAGAAATTTGAACAAACTAACGCACAATGAATCTAGACAGTGGATGGTAGAACCTCCCAAGTGCAATATTTTGATAAAATTTCCAATCTGTGCAGGCTCACACACATACAAATTCTACCTGAGAGAGAGGGAGAGAGAGAGAGAGAACTGCTAGGAATGGAGGATTGCGTTGGGCGAGAGGAGCAGATATACTTAACCATGAGCCTCAATCGGTTATGAGAAGATGAAGACCAAGGAGAAGGAAATCCATCAATGCTTTGTGAGGGCCATCACAGCGCCACCAAGGCGTGTCTTAGTTAGCAGGAAGCATAATTCTCGTCCGTGGAATCAGATGCCCTATTTTTCTCTCTCCAAGTTGCTGCGATAAATTCGAGTACTTAGTGCCTGATCATTCGCCTCGGCATGCAACTGTAACCACCACAAGGGCGATCAATAGGTGCATGCAGAATTAGTGCCCTGATTTATAGTCAGGACGTTTCGGGGTTCTATAGATTTAGTACATGCGCTCACATAATTTCTCTCATGGACTTTTTTTTGCTGAGGTGGCAGACTTGCTGAGATGGATGGCTGCATGTGACTGCTGACGTGGGTAGCTTGCATGTCAAGAGAAATCAAGTAGTGGGATGCTCCTATTTAGATATAGTAGATGTGTCAGGGTGGACACGGTCTGGGCCGGTCCGGTCCTGGTCCGAGCCGACGTTTGGACCGGCCTCCGGCGGTCCGGGCCGGACCGGACCGAGCAGCATGACGGTCTTGATTCCAGGGACCGGACCGGCGACGACGAAGCCCGGGTCGGAACGAGCAGACCGGCCAACGACCACCGGCGGCGACTTGCACGGGTGCAGAGGCGACGTGTACGACGTGCACGGGTGCTATGGCGAGGTGGGTGACATGCGCGAGCGCGTCGAGGTTGGCGCGACGTGCCGTGGGAAGTGCGTGGGCGCCGCTGTTCTTTGCCATGAACATGCATATGTTTGTTGATTAGCAGTTTTTCTGTTGCATGCAAGTAATCTATTGTGTGCATGAGCCCATGATTTCTGGTGTGCGGGCCTTGCGTGATTAGCGGATCAAATCGGACGTGGAGTTAATCGTCAAACGGTAACGTGGGGATCAAGCCCTGTTTCTCTCATACTTTCAGTTTCTGTTTTGACTGAACAAAAGGAAACGGCACCATGGGATCGCGCGTGACGTGATTATAGGAAGCTGACCCCTGACGGTATAAAATCTAGCACCTTCCAAAACAACACTTGCCTGATTTGTTGGACGAGAAAATCACGGCCGAGTGTTTCATGCGTGCGTGCGTGCGTGCTCTGCTAAAACTGTTGCCATGATCGAGAACTCGCGAACGGCGGCAGTGCACGCACGGCATCGACGGCGAGCGGCGGAAAGAGGTTATGGGGCACGAGGAGGAGAACAAGGAAGAAGAGGGCAAGCTCGGGGACACTGTGGTTCACCCAGGGGCTGCCGGCGGCCGCGACGATGACTGCATTTCTTGGTCGGCTCGGTTAAAGACCGGATCGGACCGACATTTTTTCGGGCCTGATTTGGCAGACCGGACCGTCCAGATTATCTACCGGGCCAGGACCGAGTGGGCCAAGACCGAGCGGGCTTCGGACCGCTCGGTACGTCCACCCAGAGATATGTGTAACTATTTTGCAATTCTTATTGATTGCAAAGTTGTTGATTATATGTTTTCTTTGCAGCAACCTATCTATACATTGTTTGATCTTCTTCATCCCTCTGTGCTATGAAGCCTGATTTAATTGTTTCCACTGGATCATTTGTATTGTTTCTTCATTTTTTATATGCATTATTGCGATACACAGAGCCATACGAACAACTCAAATGGAAGCACGGGTCTGCGACGGCACACATGTGCCTGACTATACAGCGGCGATCGACGGCAGCTGCCCTCTCCTAACGATTTTTTTTTTTGAAAGTATGACGAATTTTATAGCAAATTCGAAAACTATACATCCTAATGTTTAAAAATAAAAATTATGACCCCGTCGGCCGTCGGCCTCCTGCAGGCCGAAGAGGGCCTTTTCGACCTACTATTGGCCGAAGTGAGCTTTTCAACCTCCCCTCGGCCGAAAAGTGGTCAGCTGGGCCGAAAATAGTAACTTCGGCTTACTGTTGGCCGAAGAGTGATCTTCGGCTTCGTGAAGGCCGAAGAGTGCCGGAGCCATCCAGGCCCTTTGCCTCGCTGCAGCTGCACGTACGCTGGCTGGCTGGCTTGCTGCCATATGCATGCAGCAGCCTTTACTCGTGGATATGGACTCAATCTCACATGCATGCAGCTGCACGTACCTTGTCGTTCCATCCATCGGTCTTATATGGCATTATCTAATCACGCGCAGCTGGCCGTTGGTGGCTTGGAGATGCACATCTACAAGAAAAGAGTAGTGTCTACATACCCTTTAGACCGGAAATGTTAACAATTTAGAGATCGTGGTTGGCTTAGCCGTACTCGCGTCGAGATCGCGGTTTGGGTTTGGGTACGCGCTTTGGGCCGTCGCTTTGATCCGTTTCAACCGAAACAGATACGCGTGGACAATTTGGGTCGGCCGGTTGGAGTTGCTCTTATAGCCGCGTACTACATGCTGCAGGTGATTAGATAATACAGTAGCACCAACGGCCAGCTGCGCGTGATTAGATAATGCCATGTGAGATCGATGGATGGAACGACATGTACGTGCAGCAGCATGCATATGAGATGAGTCCATATCCACGAGCAGAGGCTGCTGCATGCAGCAAGCCTGCAAACCAGCGTACATGCAGCTGCAGCGAGGCGTACGGCTCCGGCACTCTTCGGCCTTCACGAAGCCGAAGACCACACTCTTCGGTCTACACAGGGCCGAAGGCCACTCTTCGGCCAGCAGTAAGCCGAAGCTGCTATCTTCGGCCCAGCTGGCCACTTTTTGGCTAACAGGAGGCTGAATAGCTCACTTCGGCCAACGGTACGCCGAAAAGACCCTTTTCGGTCAACAGGGAGCCGACGGGGTCATAGTTTGAATTTTTATGCATTAGGATGTATAGTTTCCGAATTTGTTATAAAATTCATCATACTTTAAAAAAAAAATCTCTCCTAACACGTACCTGCGCCGATGATGCACTGCCGTGCCGCCCAGTGCACCTACGTGCAAGTGCCACCAACCAAAACTCGCAAGGCGAGAGCTCCTCGCCAGCGCCTTCAGCACCCGCTAGCAAACCCAACGCCCGCTGCATCGCTTGCATGGGCTTTGCCCAGCTACGCGCGCTGGCTCCCGCTCGCTCGCTAGCTGCCCACTCGATCGCTCGATCGCTTGTTTTTTTTCTCTTCCCCAAAATTGCTACTCTATTTCTCTTAGGAAA
Source organism: Triticum aestivum (assembly GCF_018294505.1). NCBI lineage: Eukaryota > Viridiplantae > Streptophyta > Magnoliopsida > Poales > Poaceae > Triticum > Triticum aestivum. The sequence continues at coordinate 570,795,818 of NC_057799.1, forward strand.
AAAACCAACCGGTTTTCTAAAGTACATACTCTTGTTCTTAGGAAAGAGTTAATCGAATTCAAAAAAAAGTTCATCAGTTTAAAAAAAAATCATCGAATAGGAAAAAAAGTTCATCGAATATGAAAGAATGTTCATTGATTTTGAAGAAAAGTTCATTGGATTCGAAAAAAAGTACATCGAATTTGGAAAAAAGTTCATCGGATTCAAAAAAAGTTCATCGAAGTTGAAAAAAAGTTCGCCAGATTTGAAAAAGTTCATCTATTATGGAAAAGGTTCATTGAATTTGTAAACAAAAGTTCATCCATTTTTCCGAAAAAAAAAGTGAAGAAAGATTTTTTTTTCGAATTTTAAAAAAGGGAAAAGAAAAGACGAAAGAAAAAAGGATAGAAAAGATGTATGTTATCACATCAAGCTTGGTGGCACGGTGGTTGTTGAGTCGTCTCACGTAGCGATAGGTCGGGGGTTCGATTCTCCCTCGAGAGCGGTCTTTTTTGCACTATAAAAACGTATAGCGAATGTTGTGATGGGCCGGCCCGTTAGTAGCGACCGAAGGGAGGGGGGTGTGCGCCCGATTGTGGAAATAGCTGTATCGGGTGCAAAGGGCGCCAAATAGGATTTGGCATAAAAGGCAGCGTACACACGATGCTAAGCCCAAGCAGAGCTGGCCAAACGGGCCGGCCTGGCCCGGCACAGCCCATCCTAGTCGTGTCTGGCACGGCCCTGCCTGCCGAGGCACGATTATTATACGGGCCATGCCGTGCCGGCCCGCGTGCTGCAGCCCGCAGCCCAGGCACGGCCCATATGCTAATCGGGCCGGCCCACCGGCACGCCATGCGCACAAATATGCCTCCTATTTTGCGTACTGGGCGTTTTTAGCCTATTTTTACCTGTTGGGCTATAGTGGGATATATAAAAAAAGATAATCAGGCCGTGTCGTGCCGGCCCGCGTGCTCGGCCTTCAGGCCCAGGCACGGCCCCTGGCGTGCCGCGTGCTGGGCCTGGCCCGTTTAGCACGTATAGCGAACGTTGTGATGGGCCGGCCCGTTAGTAGCGACCGAAGGGAGGGGGGTGTGCGCCCGATTGTGGAAATAGCTGTATCGGGTGCAAAGGGCGCCAAATAGGATTTGGCATAAAAGGCAGCGTCCACACGATGCTAAGCCCAAGCAAAGCTGGCCAAACGGGCCGGCCCTGCCCTGCACAGCCCATCCTAATCGTGTCTGGCACGGCCCTGCCTGCCGAGGCACGATTATTATACGGGCCATGCCATGCCGGCCCGCGTGCTGCAGCCTGCAGCCCAGGCACGGCCCATATGCTAATCGGGCCGGCCCACCGGCACGCCATGCGCACTAATATGCCTCCTATTTTACGTACTGGGCGTTTTTAGCCTATTTTTACCTGTTGGGCTATAGTGGGATATATAAAAAAAGATAATCAGGCCGTGTCGTGCCGGCCCGCCTGCTCGGCCTTCAGGCCCAGGCACGGCCCCTGGCGTGCCGCGTGCTGGGCCTGGCCCGTTTAGCACGTGCCGCGTGCTGGGCCTGGCCCGTTTAGCATGTGCCGTGTCGGCCGTGCTACCGGGCAGGCCCAGCTATCCCGGCCAGTTTGGCCACCTATAAGCCCAAGCTCACTCAAACCCAACCACACAACACCATCTCCTCACTACATCAGAGCCTCCCAGTTAGCAATATGGCAAAGTCTCTCGCCGCCGCGGTCCTGCTACTGGTGGTGCTCGCGTACTGCGACGGGAGGGAGCTGAACCAGAAGGACCAGGCACTCGCAACGGCACGCAGTGCCGGTGCCTGTGGTGGCGTCAGCGAGGAGAAGATAAAAAGAGCTTCCTGTCCGATTTTCATTAACAGAAACCAAAGTATCTTGTTATACAAAGAAATACTAGGAAACGACAACACATGATCTAAAGGAGCAAAATGAGATATACCCATCAGCCCCCAAAGACCACAAAGGCTATATCAGAAAGAACACCGATATCCTACAAACCACCGTACTCTGGAGTTGTTCTTGTAAAAGAAAATGTCTAAAGTTTTGGAATTCGTTTTTACTGGCATGTATATTTAATTTGAGGCGAGCTGGTATGTCTACATATAGGATTTATGTGACGCCCCTGATTTGACCGTACACTAATTATGCACACAAATGTGTACGACCAATAACAGGGACTCACGGGATGATATCACAACATAACTCTAAACACAAATTAAAGATCATACAAGCTTCATATTACAAACCAGGAGCCTCGAGGGGCTCGAATACATAAGCTCGATCATAAACGATTCGGCGGAATCAACAATATTTGAGTACAGACATAAGTTAAACAAGGTGCCATAAGATGGCTAGCACAAACTGGGATACAGATCGAAAGGGGCGCAGGCCTCCTGCCTGGGATCCTCCTAAACTACTCCTGGTCGCCGGCGGCTTGCACGTAGTAGCAGGCACCCTCGGTGTTGTAGGGCTCGTCGTCGACGGTGGCGTTTGGCTCCTGGGCTCCAACATCTGGTTGCGACGTTCGAGAAGAATGGAAAGGGGAAAAAGAGGGAGCAAAGCAACCATGAGTACTCATCCAAAATACTCGCAAGCAAGGATCTACACTACATATGCATTGGTATCTGTATAAAGGGGTAATATCTGTGAGATAAACTACAGAATGACAGAATATGAGGGGGGAAAGCTAGTCCTATTGAAGCCTACACTTCTGGCCGCCTCCATCTTGAAGCATGCAGAAAAGTGCAGCTGGTAAGTTCACCAAGTATCATCGTATAGCATAATCCTACCCAGCGATCCTCCCCTCGTCCCCCTGATACGTCTCCAACGTATCTATAATTTTTGATTGTTCCATGCTATTTTATTATCAATCTTGGATGTTTTATAATCATTTTATATCATTTTTTGTTACTAACCTATTGTCATAGTGCTAAGTGCCAGATGCTATTTTGTGCATGTTTTTTACATCACAGGAAATCAATATCAAACGGAGTCCAAATGCCCCGAAACTATTTTTGCATTTTTTTATGGACCAGAAAGAAGGCAATGGGCCCTGGTTGCACCTGGGGGGTGCCCCGAGGGGGGCACAACCCACCAGGGCGCGCCAGGAGGCCCAGGCGCGCCCTGGTGGGTTGTGCCCACCTCGGGACTCCCCCGGACCGCCTCTTTGCTCTATAAATACCCCAATATTCCAGAAACCCTAGGGGAGTCGACGCAATATTCATCCAGCCGCCGCAGAGTCCAGAACCACCAGATCTAATCTAAACACCATCAAAGAGGGGTTCACCACTTCCATGGGTGCCTCTCCGATGATGCGTGAGTAGTTCTTTGTAGACCTATGGGTCCGTAGTTAGTAGCTAGATGGCTTCCTCTCTCTCTTTTGATTCTCAATACAATGGTGTCTTGGAGATCCATATGATGTAAGTCTTTTTGCGGTGGGTTTGTTGGGATCTGATGAACTTTGAGTTTATGATCAGTTCTATCTTTTTATATACATGAAAGTTATTTGAGTTTCTTTGATCTCTTATATGCATGATCTCTTATAGCCTCGTATTTCTTCTCCGATATTTGGGTTTTGTTTGGCCAACTTGATCTATTTATCTTGCAATGGGAACAGGTGCCCGGTAGTAGGTTCGACCTTACGATGCTTGATCGTAGTGACAGAAGGGGAACCGACATGTATGTATCGTTGCTACTAAGGATAAAAAGACGAGATCTAGATCTACCCCCCTTATAGATAAATGGATCTTGTCTACATCATGTCATCATTCTTATTGCATTACTCCATTTTCCCGTGAACTTAATACACTAGATGCATGCTGGATAGCTGTTGATGTGTGGAGTAATAGTAGTAGATGCAAGCAGGAGTCGGTCTACTAATCTTGGACGTGATGCCTATGTAATGATCATTGCCTGGATATCGTCATGATTATTTGAAGTTCTATCAATTGCCCAACAGTAATTTGTTAACCCACCGTTTGCTATTTTTCTCGAGAGAAGCCACTAGTGAAACCTACGGCCCTCGGGTCTTCTTTCTCATATATTTGCTTTGCAATCTACTTTTCCTTTGCGTTTTTATTCAGATATATTAAACCAAAAAAAATACCTTGCTGCAATTTATTTCTATTTATTTTGTTTAGCGTTCAATCTATCAATCTACTACAATTTTCTCCTGTCCGTTTGCCTATCTTGAGGCGTCGTACCCCGAAAGGGATTGACAACCCCTTTAACATGTCGGGTTGCGAGGTGTTGTTATTTGTGTGCAGGTGTTGCTTACGTTTGCTTGCTTGGTTCTCCTACTGGTTCGATACCTTGGTTTCATAACTGAGGGAAATACCTACCGTTGCTGTGCTACATCATCCTCTCCTCTTGGGGGAAATACCGACGTAGTCCTAGCGACACCATCAAGTAGAATTTTTTGCGCCGTTGCCGCGGAGGATCTTCAAAATAACCATGTTCCTAATCAGAAATCTCATCTCCTCGCAATTTACATTATTTGCCTCTCGTTTTCCTCTCCCCCACTTCACAAAAAATTGCCGTTTTATTCGCCTCTCTTTTTCGTTCGTCGTTTTTCTTGCCAACTCTATTTTTTGTGTGTGAGATCTTGTTTGCCATTATAGATGGTTCTTCCTCTACTATTTGCACTCCCGAGGACGAGGTCAACTTTAAACAAAGGGGAGGAGAAAATTTAAAAGATGCTTGGTATAGAATTTGCAATGCTCATAATAGACCTATCCGTAAGCAATCTACCGTTGTGCTTCTGCGTCGCTTTTATGTTGGCATCACCATTTGGTATAGATTCGTCCTTGATACGATTACCGGTGGAAATTTCTTGATGTGTCCTACTCTTGATGCTTTTAATGCTATGGGAAATCTAGTGGGCTCACCACCTCTTATGATTAATGAAACAATTTTTACTCCTGAGCATGTTATGGAAAGATTAGATGCTATTGAAAAGAAAATGCTCACCGAAGATCATATGGAAATTATAAATAAAAAGATGCATAATTTTGCCTCCAAGATTGGGTCAAGAGCGGGAGAATTTTTAAGTTGTAAAAAGAAAAAGGCACCATAATCCCTGAAAGAATAGAGGAAAGTTCGTCGCGGATTGATAAACTAGAAGAAATCTTTAGTAATCTAAGTAAGGTTTTTGCTTCCGCTAAAACCATCGAAAAAACACCCGTAAAAATTGGCAAAACTACCCAAGTTACTAAGAGTAAAGGTGCAACTTCTGGTAAAGAGGATCTTAAGATGATTAGTATCCATGTGGATTTTGTTGAAGTGATTAGAGATCCTTTTTGCAAAAATGAGTTCTTTCCTAGGAGCATTGTTATCGAAGATCTTCATGCTAAATCTCTGAAGGATTCTAAGTGTTTGATTGAGGAGTTGGAAAGAGATGACAAAACTTAGATCCTTGCCTTACGCCTAGCTAAGGGCGTAAAACTATAGCGCTTGTTGGGAGGCAACCCAATGAATAAAATTTATTTTTGCTTTTTACTTTTTGTTCTTGTGTGTTTGAACAATTACACTACTGGTGTGATTGTGTTTTTTTGTTTAATTAATGTTTGTGCCAAGTAAAACCTTTAGGATCTTCTTGAGTGATAGTTGTTTGATCTTGCTGAAAAGGACAGAAACTTTATGCTCACAATTTTTTTTCATAAATCACAGAAAAGAGATTTTTCCGTGATTCTTTTTACAGAAGATTAATATACAAATTACCCAGGTCGTCCTAATTTGGCTGAATTGTTTTAGTTACAGAAGTTTTCGAAAGTTCCAGATTACTACATACTGTTATGTTTTGACAGATTCTGTTTTCTTTGTGTTGTGTGCTTATTTTGAAGGCTCTATGGTTTTCTTTGATGAGTTTTTGCCATAGAAAAGTTGGAATATAGTAGATATAATACAAAAACAAAATATGAATTGGTTTTACACAGCACTTATAGTAGTGGTTTGCATTCTTTTAGTAACGGATCTCACGAAGGTTTTGTTGAGTTTTGTGTGATTGAAGTTTTCAAGTTTTGGGTTATCTTACGATGGATGAAGGAAGGATGTAAGAGCCTAAGCTTGGGGATGCCCCGGTATCCCAAGCTATTATCCAAGAATGAGCAACCAACTAAGCTTGGGGATGCCCTCGAGTGGCATCCCCGCTTTCTTCCAACAACTATCGGTATTTCACTTGAAGCTATATTTTTATTCGTCACATGATATGTGTTTTGCTTGGAGCATCTTGTATGATATGTGTCTTTGCTTGTTTTATTTTGTGTTTTAAGTCATCGATCCTTGCTGGACACACCTATTTGAGAGAGCCAAAATTATGTCATGACTTGTTAGAATTGCTCTCTATGCTTCACTTAAATCTTTTATGAGCTATGACTTGCTCTAGTGCTTCACTTATATCTTTTTGAGCACGGTGTGCTTGTTATTTTGAAGAAATGCTCTCTTGCTTCACTTAGATTTATTTTAGAGTTAGTAAATTTTGAATAAATTCTCTCTTGCTTCACTTAAATTATTTTGAGAGAAAGAAAATTTGTTATGCTCATGATCTTCACTTATATTTGTTTGAGCTTATGAAAAGCAACACATGAAACTTAGTCCCAAAGTGATAGATATCCAAGAAGGATAAAATAAATAAAAATGTCATGAAGATCATTGGACAAAATAAACTTGATTCTTATTAATAGTTTTGAGATATGATGATGTGATATGTGAGTTATGTTGATGTGTAATTGTGCTCTAGTAAGAATATTGGTGTTAAGGTTTGTGATTTCCTATGCATGCACGAAATTTAATAATCATGGGACGAAAATTATATCTTACTTTTGGTGCATTATTCGGTGTTACTTATGCTTAATGCTTGCTTCATGAAATTATTCGTTTCTTGGTTGGCCGCTTCCCAATCTTTTGCTAGCCTTCATTTTGCACTAAGTATGACCTCTACTTGTGTATCCAAAATCCTTTAAACCAGTTTTGCCACATGAGTCCACTAGATCTACCTATATGCGGTATTCTCTTTCCGTTCTAAGCAAATTTGCATCTGCCATCTCTAATTTTCAAAATAAACTTCTCTTTTGTGTATTTTGTTTCGCTCGCAGAACGGTAACGGGTGGCTAATATTTTCCATGACGGATGTGTTATTCTCACGATGAGTGTTTATTCACTTGTCATTGCACGAGAGTAAGGCAAAGGTTTTAGGGATTCCCAGTCCCGAAATGCAAAAATGAATTTACTTTATGTTGTCAAATAATAAATTCCTTGGAAAGTGTTGGTATGGAGGGCAACCGTGGATACAGCTAGCCATGGAAAGTGAAAGTATGGTGGAAAAAGGAATAAGCTTTATTTTCTGTTTGGGAACCGCCTATGGCATATCTAGCATGGAAAGTGTTCATGGCTCTACGTCGTTTTCGTTGGTGGGATGGATACACCTCCCAAAATGTTTTTATCTCAAATTTTTCGCTTTGAGCTCTGGCACCTCTACAAATCCCTACTTCCCTCTGAAGGGCCTTCTTTTACTTTATGCAATTTTTACTTTTGAATTTGAGTCTCCATCTTCTCTTATAAAAGCACCAACTAGGAGACAACATGATCGTGAGTAAGTATTGGGTGTAGCTAATATTCGAGTGTGTTTCATGAATGGATCAATGTTTGAGCATGATGGGCTAGGGATAACTTATTTTGGCGTTGATATTTTGAAAGACATGGTTGCTTGTTGATATGCTTGAGTATCTAAATTATTATGTCAAAACTAGACTATTGCTTTGAATCACATAAAAGTCCAAATGTCCATGCTATGAAGAAAAGAATATGATATGACTTGATAAACAGCACCCCACATCAAAATTCTGTTTTTATCACTTACCTACTCGAGGACGAGCAGGAGTTAAGCATGGGGATGTTGATACGTCTCCAACGTATCTATAATCTTTGATTGTTCCATGCTGTTTTATTATGAATCTTGGATGTTTTATAATCATTTTTTGGTACTAACCTATTGACATAGTGCCAAGTGCTAGTTGTTGTTTTCTACATGTTTTTTACATCGCAGGAAATCAATATCAAACGGAGTCCAAATGCCCCGAAACTATTTTTGCAATTTTTATGGACCAGAAGGAAGGCAATGAGCCCTGGTTGCACCTGGGGGGTGCCCCCGAGGGGGGCACAACCCACCAGGGCACGCCAGGAGGCCCAGGCGCGCCCTGGTGGGTTGTGCCCACCTCGGGACTCCCCCGGGCCGCCTCTTTGCTCTATAAATGCCCCAATATTCCAGAAACCCTAGGGGAGTCGACGAAATATTCATCCAGCCTCCGCAGAGTCCAGAACCACCAGATCCAATCTAAACACCATCACGGAGGGGTTCACCACTTCCATCGGTGCCTCTCCGATGATGCGTGAGTAGTTCTTTGTAGACCTATGGGTCCGTAGTTAGTAGCTAGATGGCTTCCTCTCTCTCTTTTGATTCTCAATACAATGGTCTCTTGGAGATCCATATGATGTAACTCTTTTTGCGGTTTGTTTGTTGGGATCTGATGAACTTTGAGTTTACGATCAGTTATATCTTTTTATGTCCATGAAAGTTATTTGAGTTTCTTTGATCTCTTATATGCATGATCTCTTATAGCCTCGTATTTCTTCTCCGATATTTGGGTTTTGTTTGGCCAACTTGATCTATTTATCATGCAATGGGAAGAGGTGCCCGGTAGTAGGTTCGATCTTACGATGCTTGATCCTAGTGACAGAAGGGGAACCGACACGTATGTATCGTTGCTACTAAGGATAAAAAGACGAGATCTATATCTACCCCCCTTATAGATAAATGGATCTTGTCTACATCATGTCATCCTTCTTATTGCATTACTCCGTTTTTCCATGAACTTAATACACTAGATGCATGCTGGATAGCAGTCGATATGTGGAGTAATAGTAGTAGATGCAGGCAGGAGTCGGTCTACTAATCTTGGACGTGATGCCTACGTAATGATCATTGGCTGGATATCGTCATGATTATTTGAAGTTCTATCAATTTCCCAACATTAATTTGTTTACCCATCGTTTGCTATTTTTCTCGAGAGAAGCCACTAGTGAAACCTACGGCCCCCGGGTCTTCTTTCTCATATATTGCTTTGCGATCTACTTTTCCTTTGCGTTTTTATTCAGATCTATTAAACCAAAAAATACAAAAATACCTTGCTGCAATTTATTTCTATTTATTTTGTTTAGCGTTCAGTCTATCAATCTACTACAATTTTCTCATGTCCGTTTGCCTATCTTGAGGCGCCGTACCCCGAAAGGGATTGACAACCCCTTTAACACGTCGGGTTGTGAGGTGTTGTTATTTGTGTGCAGGTGTTGCTTACGTTGTGCTTGCTTGGTTCTCCTATTGGTTCGATACCTTGGTTTCATAACTGAGGGAAATACCTACCGTTGTTGTGCTACATCATCCTCTCCTCTTGGGGGAAATACCGACGTAGTCCTAGTGACACCATCAAGTAGAATTTCTGGCGCCGTTGCCGCGGAGGATCTTCAACATAACCATGTTCCTAATCAGAAATCTCATCTCCTCGCAATTTACATTATTTGCCTCTCGTTTTCCTCTCCCCCACTTCACAAAAAATTGCCGTTTTATTCGCCTCTCTTTTTCGTTCGTCGTTTTTCTTGCCAGCTCTATTTTTTGTGTGTGAGATCTTGTTTGCCATTATAGATGGTTCTTCCTCTACTATTTGCACTCCCGAGGACGAGGTCAACTTTAAACAAAGGGGAGGAGAAAATTTAAAAGATGCCTGGTATAGAATTTGCAATGCTCATAATAGATCTATCCGTAAGCAATCTACCGTTGTGCTTCTGCGTTGCTTTTATGTTGGCATCACCATTTGGTATAGATTCGTCCTTGATACGATTACCGGTGGAAATTTCTTGATGTGTCCTACTCTTGATGCTTTTAATGCTATGGGAAATCTAGTGGGCTCACCACCTCTTATGATTAATGAAACAATTTTTACTCCTGAGCATGTTATGGAAAGATTAGATGCTATTGAAAAGAAAATGCTCACCGAAGATCATATGGAAATTATAAATAAAAAGATGCATAATTTTGCCTCCAAGATTGGGGCAAGAGCGGGAGAATTTTTAAGTTGTAAAAAGAAAAAGGCACCATAATCCCTGAAAGAATAGAGGAAAGTTCGTCGCGGATTGATAAACTAGAAGAAATCTTTAGTAATCTGAGTAAGGTTTTTGCTTCCGCTAAAACCATCGAAAAAACACCCGTAAAAATTGGCAAAACTACCCAAGTTACTAAGAGTAAAGGTGCAACTTCTGGTAAAGAGGATCTTAAGATGATTAGTATCCACGTGGATTTTGTTGAAGTGATTAGAGATCCTTTTTGCAAAAATGAATTCTTTCCTAGGAGCATTGTTATCGAAGATCTTCATGCTAAATCTCTGAAGGATTCTAAGTGTTTGATTGAGGAGTTGGAAAGAGATGACAAAACTTAGATCCTTGCCTTACGCCTAGCTAAGAGCGTAACACTATAGCGCTTGTTGGGAGGCAACCCAATGAATAAAATTTATTTTTGCTTTTTACTTTTTGTTCTTGTGTGTTTGAACAATTACGCTACTGGTGTGATTGTGTTTTTTGTTTTAATTAATGTTTGTGCCAAGTAAAACCTTTAGGATCTTCTTGAGTGATAGTTGTTTGATTTTGCTGAAAAGGACAGAAACTTTGTGCTCACAATTTTTTTTCATAAATCACAGAAAAGAGATTTTTTCGTGATTCTTTTTACAGAAGATTAATATACAAATTACCCAGGTCGTCCTAATTTGGCTGAATTTTTTTAGTTACAGAAGTTTTCGAAAGTTCCAGATTACTACATACTGTTATGTTTTGACAGATTCTGTTTTCTTTGTGTTGTGTGCTTATTTTGAAGGCTCTATGGTTTTCTTTGATGAGTTTTTGCCATAGAAAAGTTGGAATATAGTAGATATAATACAAAAACAAAATATGAATTGGTTTTACACAGCACTTATAGTAGTGGTTTGCATTCTTTTAGTAACGGATCTCACGAAGGTTTTGTTGAGTTTTGTGTGATTGAAGTTTTCAAGTTTTGGGTTATCTTACGATGGATGAAGGAAGGATGTAAGAGCCTAAGCTTGGGGATGCCCCGGTATCCCAAGCTATTATCCAAGAATGAGCAACCAACTAAGCTTGGGGATGCCCTCGAGTGGCATCCCCGCTTTCTTCCAACAACTATCGGTATTTCACTTGAAGCTATATTTTTATTCGTCACATGATATGTGTTTTGCTTGGAGCGTCTTGCATGATATGTGTCTTTGCTTGTTTTATTTTGTGTTTTAAGTCATCGATCCTTTCTGGACACACCTATTCGAGAGAGCCAAAATTATGTCATGACTTGTTAGAATTGCTCTCTGTGCTTCACTTAAATCTTTTGTGAGCTATGACTTGCTCTAGTGCTTCACTTATATCTTTTTGAGCACGGTGTGCTTGTTATTTTGAAGAAATGCTCTCTTGATTCACTTAGATTTATTTGAGAGTTAGTAAATTTTGAATAAATTCTCTCTTGCTTCAATTAAATTATTTTGAGAGAAAGAAAATTTGTTATGCTCATGATCTTCACTTATATTTGTTTGAGCTTATGAAAAGCAACACATGAAACTTAGTCCCATAGTGATAGATATCCAAGAAGGATAAAATAAATAAAAAATTCATGAAGATCATTGGACAAAATAAACTTGATTCTTATTAATAGTTTTGAGATATGATGATGTGATATGTGAGTTATGTTGATGTGTAGTTGTGCTCTAGTAAGAATATTGGTGTTAAGGTTTGTGATTTCCTATGCATGCACGAAATTTAATAATCATGGGACGAAAATTATATCTTACTTTTGGTGCATTATTCGGTGTTACTTATGCTTAATGCTTGCTTCATGAAATTATTCGTGTCTTGGTTAGCCGCTTCCCAATCTTTTGCTAGCCGTCATTTTGCACTAAGTATGACCTCTACTTGTGTATCCAAAATCCTTTAAACCAGTTTTGCCACATGAGTCCACTATATCTACCTATATGCGGTATTCTCTTTCCGTTCTAAGCAAATTTGCATGTGCCATCTCTAATTTTCAAAATAAACTTCTCTTTTGTGTATTTTGTTTCGCTCGCAGAACGGTAACGGGTGGCTAATATTTTCCATGACGGATGTGTTATTCTCACGATGAGTGTTTATTCACTTGTCATTGCACGAGAGTAAGGCAAAGGTTTTAGGGATTCCCAGTCCCGAAATGCAAAAATGAATTTACTTTATGTTGTCAAATAATAAATTCCTTGGAAAGTGTTGGTATGGAGGGCAACCGTGGATACAGCTGGCCATGGAAAGTGAAAGTATCGTGGAAAAAGGAATAAGGTTTATTTTCTGTTTGGGAACCGCCTATGGCATATCTAGCATGAAAAGTGTTCATGGCTCTACGTTGTTTTCGTTGGTGGGATGGATACACCTCCCAAAATGTTTTTATCTCAAATTTTTCGCTTTGAGCTCTGGCACCTCTACAAATCCCTACTTCCCTCTGGCCCTTCTTTTACTTTATGCAATTTTTACTTTTGAATTTGAGTGTCCATCTTCTCTTATAAAAGCACCAACTAGGAGACAATATGATCGTGAGTAAGTATTGGGTGTAGCTAATATTCGAGTGTGTTTCATGAATGGATCAATGTTTGAGCATGATGGGCTAGGGATAACTTATTTTGGCGTTGATATTTTGAAAGACATGGTTGCTTGTTGATATGCTTGAGTATCTAAATTATTATGTCAAAACTAGACTATTGCTTTGAATCACATAAAAGTCCAAATGTCCATGCTATGAAGAAAAGAATATGATATGACTTGATAAACAGCACCCCACATCAAAAATTCTGTTTTTATCACTTACCTACTCGAGGACGAGCAGGAGTTAAGCATGGGGATGTTGATACGTCTCCAACGTATCTATAATCTTTGATTGTTCCATGCTGTTTTATTATGAATCTTGGATGTTTTATAATCATTTTTTGGTACTAACCTATTGACATAGTGCCAAGTGCTAGTTGTTGTTTTCTACATGTTTTTTACATCGCAGGAAATCAATATCAAACGGAGTCCAAATGCCCCGAAACTATTTTTGCAATTTTTTATGGACCAGAAGGAAGGCAATGAGCCCTGGTTGCACCTGGGGGGTGCCCCGAGGGGGGCACAACCCACCAGGGCACGCCAGGAGGCCCAGGCGCACCCTGGTGGGTTGTGCCCACCTCGGGACTCCCCCGGGCCGCCTCTTTGCTCTATAAATGCCCCAATATTCCAGAAACCCTAGGGGAGTCGACGAAATATTCATCCAGCCTCCGCAGAGTCCAGAACCACCAGATCCAATCTAAACACCATCACGGAGGGGTTCACCACTTCCATTGGTGCCTCTCCGATGATGCGTGAGTAGTTCTTTGTAGACCTATGGGTCCGTAGTTAGTAGCTAGATGGCTTCCTCTCTCTCTTTTGATTCTCAATACAATGGTCTCTTGGAGATCCATATAATGTAACTCTTTTTGCGGTTTGTTTGTTGGGATCTGATGAACTTTGAGTTTACGATCAGTTATATCTTTTTATGTGCATGAAAGTTATTTGAGTTTCTTTGATCTCTTATATGCATGATCTCTTATAGCCTCGTATTTCTTCTCCGATATTTGGGTTTTGTTTGGCCAACTTGATCTATTTATCATGCAATGGGAAGAGGTGCCCGGTAGTAGGTTCGATCTTACGGTGCTTGATCCTAGTGACAGAAGGGGAACCGACACGTATGTATCGTTGCTACTAAGGATAAAAAGACGAGATCTATATCTACCACTACTGGAATAAGCTAATTTGCCATCTGCCAGCTCTTTGCCGTCTGCTAGCTGACGGCAAAGAAGCTCTTTGCCATCAGCTACCAAAAAGCAGACGACAAAGAAATGGCAGACGGCAAAGAAGCTCTTTGCCATCTGCGAGCTCTTTGCCGTCTGCTTGCAGACGGCAAAGAATCTTTGCCGTCCGCTAGCAGACGGCAAAGAGAGAGGTGGCCCCCACCCCCCGCCCGTTTGGAAAAAACTTAACGGCCCACCTCTTTGCCGTCTGCCAGCAGACGGCAAAGAGGCAAAAGGGCGGACGGCAAAGTGAGGCGGACGGCAAAGAGGGCACTACCTAACGGCCAGTACCCCCCCGCCCGTTACTCCTCGCCGTTCTCTCCTCGCCGCCACCTCTTCCCACCCCGCCGCCGCCGCCCGCCGCGCGCCGCCGCCCCCACCACTCGCCGCCGCCCCGGGGCCCCGCCGCCCCACCGCCCGTCTCCCCCGCCGCCCCACCGCCCGTTGCCCGCCCCACCACCCGTCGCCCCCGCCGCCCCGTCGCCCCCGCCGCCCCGGCTCTCCGCCGCCCCGGGGCCCCGCCGCCCCACCGCCCCGTCGCCCCCCACCCCGGCCCCCCGCCGCCCCGGCCCCCCACGCCCCGGGCCCCCGCCGCCCCGCGCCCCACCGCCCGGGCCCGGCCCCCCGCCGCCCCAGGCCGCCCCCGCGCCCCGGCCACCTCCTCCACCGCCCCGCCCCCCTCCTCCACCGGCCTCCTCCTCCACCGGCCCTGCCCCAGGTGAGCCCCCCTCCTTTTTTCTGTTTTTTTCCTTTTTAGTTTTAGTTTTAGTTTTAGTTTAGATTTAGTTTTAGTTGTAGTTTTAGGTTTAGTTTAGTTTTAGTTTTAGGTTTAGTTTAGTTTGAGGAAAGAAGAAGAAGAAGAAGAAAAAAGAGGAGAGGAGGAGAAGAAGAAGAGGAAAAAGGAAAGGAAGAAGAAGAAGAGGAGGAGGAGAAGAAAAAAGAAGAAGAGGAAGAAGAAGAAGAAAAAAGAGGAGAGGAGGAGAAGAAGAAGAGGAAAAAGGAAAGGAAGAAGAAGAAGAGGAGGAGGAAAAGAAAAAAGAAGAAGAGGAAGAAGAAGAAGAAAAAAGAGGAGAGGAGGAGAAGAACAAGAGGAAAAAGGAAAGGAGGAAGAAGAAGAAGAAGAAGAAGGAAAAAAAGGAAGAATAGGAAGAAGAAGAAAAGGAAAAAAGAGAAAAAAACCCCGACCCGACACGGCACCCCGACCCCGACCCGGCACCCCGACCCCGACCCGGCACCCCGACACGACACCCCGACCCCTAGACCCCGACCCCGACACCCCGACCCCGACCCCGACACCCCGACCCGAGCCTGACCCGACACCCCGACACCGACACGGCACCCCGACCCCGACCCCGACCCAGACACCCCGACCCCGAGCCTGACCCGACACCCCGACCCCGACACCGACACGGCACCCCGACCCCGACCCGGCACCCCGACCCGACACCCTGACCCCAAGACCCCGACCTCGACACCGACACGACACCCCGACACTGACACCCTGACACCACACCCACCCTTACCCCGACACCGACACGGCACCCCGACCCCGACCCGGCACCCCGACCCGACACCCCGACCCCGAGACGGCACCCCGACCCGACACCCCGACCCGGCACCCCGACCCGACACCCGACCCCGAGACCCTGACCCCGAGCCTGACCCGACACCCCGACCCCGACACCGACACGGCACCCCGACCCCGACCCGGCACCCCGACCCGACATCCTGACCCCGAGACCCCGACCCCGACCCCGACACCCCGACCCCGAGCCTGACCCGACACCCCGACCCCGACACCGACACGGCACCCCGACCCCGACCTGACACCCCGACCCCGAGACCCCGACCCCGACACCTACCCCGACACGGCACCCCGAGACCGACACGACGACCCCCGACACCTCCCGAAAAGGTGTTCTTTGGCCTTCCAGAAGCCGACGGGGTCATATATTTGTGAATTATTAGTTAGGTCATATATCTTTCGATTTTGTTATGAAAAACATCATATATAATTGTGTTGATCGGGTAGTTTTAAATGTGCAGTTGTTTCATCGCTGCGAGGTTTGGTGTTCGACGACCTCGCCGTGCGTTTGACGAGCTCTGCCCCTTCGTTCGTGGGTGAGCACAAATGACATGTCCTCCTCCCCATTAATTATTTCATCTATTCCGATGAAACTTGATAGCTAGCTATATATGTGTCTTGAATCATCAGTATGCGTAACCAATATGTGTCTCCCGTTCGAAAGCGTCATAGTATAAATATGCATGCATTTGCATATTTATAACCTTGATTCTTTCAAATTGTCCAACGCTATCCATGGACAGCCCGAGTATGTTTAGATTGGGTTCGTTTTCCCATATGCTTTGCTCCGGATCCGACGCATAAATTTCGTCAGTGCCTCCCCTGTTGTTCTCCGGATACACATCCTCTCTGTTTATTGCAGAGACGTGTATCAGGAGAACAGCGGGGAGGTGCTGCCAAAATTCTGCGTAGGATCCGGAGCATAGCATGGGAAAATGAACCCAATCTAAACATACTCGGGTGGGATTAGGACCTATCATTACCTATTAGAGTGTAGGTTGCATGGACGTAATAAAATTGACAAAGTAGATCAACTGATGAATATATACATGGTGAATTATATATATATATATATATATATATATTTGTTGTGTGTCTAGTAGCTGAAAGTCAAGATGAGTGATCGTGCGTGGATGTACACCGGTCACACTGGTTAGAACAAATGGAGCACTGAATGGTTCACAAAAACCAAGGGGTTTGTGCGAGCCGCATTTGCAAATGGCCAGAGGAAAACCTGGTGCCCCTGTTTACGGTGCGGAAATTGGGAAAAGAGGACAGAGGCTGAAATGGGCAAACACCTGCAGAAGAGTGGTTTTACGCCCGATTATACGGTGTGGACATTTCATGGTGAGTCTGCCCAACGTGACCGAGCTGAGGTGGATCATCGTCGCACCGACGAGCATGGTACCGGGATGGAAAACATGGTGCAAGACTTTGATGATGCTCGGGATTCGGACGAGGAGATGGAGGAATCTGCAAAGGCCTTCAATGAAATGTTGGAGTCTTCAAAACGTCCGCTCCATGAGCACACTGAGCTTTGTCAGTTGGATGCCATCTCACAAGTAATGGGAATCTGATGATTGTACACACATCGGATGGTTGTCGGGTGGTTGGTACGACATATGCCAAAGGATGGCTTATCATTATGGGAGCCAATAAAACGTTGCCGGTGCCTGGAAACGGGATGAGGCGTAGACATGCATGCCGGCGAATCTTACCCAGGTTCGGGGCTCTCCGAGGAGATAACACCCCTAGTCCTGCTCTGCGGGGTCTCCGCATGATCACTAGATCGATAAAAGGTAGCTACAATCGCTCCTAGAGCTGTTGAGATCAAGGGAGAAGAAGAACCAGGCTAGCTCTTGCTTCTCTCTATCTATGGTGTGTGTGTGTGTTATCTCAGATGGCCACTCTATGCTTAGAAGCCAACTATGCTTTTTCCGAACCCTTTGCATGGGTGCTCCGGGGGGTTTATATAGGCCTACTCCCCGGGGGTACAATGGTAATCCGACTGGGATCTGGTCCCAGCCGTCAGTGTCTATGCTAGCCGGCTTCTCCGCCGGCCGCTGGGTCCCGCCGGCTGGTGGGTCCCGCCGGCTGCCGGCTACTTGGTCGACAGGCCGGCCCCACCGCCTAGGGTCTTGTCGGCGGCTGTTCACTGTGGCCTCGCCTGTAATGGCGAGAGCTTTGTCGAGGTAAGCGTGGCTACAGTGGACCGCCCCGGGGGCTATCACCGTAGCCTTACCTCGCCTTGTCTCCTTAATGGGGCTCCTGCTTCGAGGAAAGGATCATCCGGCTCCGGGAGGCCGGCTATGCTCTCGGCCGACTGGAGAAGGCCGGGCCGTCTTCATGCCTCTCTCTGGCTGAAGGGGCCCGCGGTCCTTGGGTCGTACAGGAGGGGGTCGTGGATGATGTCGAGGTCAGCGTGGCTACAGTGCCGAGCCGCACGGGGAACGTCCGTCCCGTACGGCCTCCTGGCGCCATGCCCGCCTCGGGCTTCGGGGGTAGTGGGCCGCACTGTGGCCACACCCCATCACATCGCCGTTATGCAGGAGTGGTTGCGGTCTCGGCCGGCTTCTCGGAGTCGGCCACCCCGTAGTCGTCTGGGGGGGGGGGGGATTCGGTGAGGCTGGGTCGCCTCCCGGGAGTCGGCTTTTAGAGGTGGCCGGCTAGGGAAGGCGGCCCAAATGCTTGGAATGCTCGAAGGCCCCAAAGGCCTGATAATTTTGCTGAAGCGCCAGGGGTAGTCGGTTAGGCTACCCGTGGCCGTTTACTCCGACAATGGTGTTGCGTGGAAAAAGTTTGATGAATTACATGGTGACAAAGCGGCAGATCCGAGGCATCCTCGAGTCGGCATCAGCACGGATGGGTTCAGTGTGTTTGGTATGACGGCAGCCCAATACAGTTGTTGGCCCGTATTT
Organism: Triticum aestivum; assembly: GCF_018294505.1. Taxonomy (NCBI): domain Eukaryota; kingdom Viridiplantae; phylum Streptophyta; class Magnoliopsida; order Poales; family Poaceae; genus Triticum; species Triticum aestivum. Next base: position 570,814,243 of record NC_057799.1, read on the forward strand.
GTCTTTCCACTCAATCCCCCCCGGACAGATTATGCAAAGAAAGAACATTTTCCTGACGTTGATAATTCCAGGGCCCAACTATCCGGGGAAAAATATGAATGTGTACATGCAACCGCTTAAGGACGAATTGCAAGAAGCCTGGGATAATGGGTTCAAGACATACGACGCCTATAGCAAACGGAACTTCATAATGCGTGTCTGGTACATGTACTCGACGCATGACTTGCCGGCGTATGCGCTATTCATTGGCTAGTGTGTGCATGGAAGGTTCCCGTGCCCCACATGCAAGGGAGCTCTTGAGTTTCGTTGGCTTCAGGCCGGTCGCAAGTTTTCTTGCTTCGACATGCATAGACAGTTCCTGAATCCTCGCCATAAGTTCAGGAAAGACAAGAAGAACTTCATCAGAGGTAGAGTTGTTAAAAACTCTGCACCACCTGCATTGACAGGCCAACAGACCCTGGATCAGTTAAACGCTCTCGAGCTAGATCCAGAGCGTCCAGGGTACTTCAAGGGGTATAATTCTAAGCACGCCTGGACTCACAAAACATGCTTATGGGATCTGCCTTACTTCAAAGACCTCCTTTGCCCACACAACATCGACGTGATGCACACTGAGAAGAATATCGCCGAGGCACTTTTTGGTACATTGTTCGGCATAGATGGGAAGTCAAAGGATAATACTAAGGCTAGAGTCGATCTGGAGGCGCTATGTGATAGGCCGTTACAAAACATGAAAGAACCGAATGGAAAGCAGAACTGGACGAAGCCAAAGGCATGGTTCAATCTTGGAAGGCCAGCTATGAGGGAAATTATCTTGTGGGTGAAAATGCAGTTGATGTTCCCCGATGGGTATGCAGCGAATCTACAGAGGGGAGCCAGTCTTGATAAATTGAAGATATTTGGTCTCAAGAGTCATGATTGGCACATATGGATTGAGCGGGTAATGCCGGTGATGTTGCGTGGCTTCATCCCTGAGGATGAATGGCTAGTACTGGCAGAACTCAGCTATTTCTTCCGTGTTCTTTGTGCGAAAGAACTATTGCCTGGCATGCTAGAAGAAATGGAAGAGTTGGCGCCGGAGTTGATCTGCAAGTTAGAGAAGATCTTTCCACCGGGCTTCTTTAATCCAATGCAACATTTGATTTTGCATCTCCCGACCGAGGCAAGATTGGGGGGCCCGTGCAAAATCGTTGGTGCTACCCAACTGAGAGGATGCAGAAGACGCTTCGACAAAAATGTAAAAATAAACGTAGAATTGAAGCATCGATGGCTGAGGCATTCATCACTGAGGAGGCGGCAAACTTCGTGACAGCACACTACGAAGCCAAAAATCGTCATTTGCATAATCCGAAGCCTCGGTACAATGCTGACGACCCTAAAAAGGGTGGATCCAACCTCAGCCTATTCAAAGGGAATCTCGCACCAGCCAGTGTTTCAAATCCAATATCTTTGGATAACGAACAATGGCGGACCATTTCATTGTATATCTTCAACAACCTGATAGAAGTGCGGCCGTACATCGAGTAAGTTCTCGGTACATAGTTTCGCAACTTCTATTTCCTTTGAACTGCTCTTATTCCTGGATATTTCATACAGTCGATACGTCGCCTTATTCTCGTATGGAGCGGTGATCCAAAAGGATTCTGTCGAAGAGTATGAGCTTCTCGCAAAGCAAGGAGGCGGCTATCCCGGTTTCATCTCTTGGTTCAAACAAACGGTAATTTCTATTAGACTTGTAGGCTAATTTGTAGGCGGCTATCCCGGTTTCATTCGCTAATTTGTGCGTAATGCAACAATCCTTTCATATTAAACTTGTAGGCTAATTCAGAGTCTATGGACGCTGAATTGAGACAAGTCGCTAATGGTTTTGACTATAAGGTCCGTTCATTTGACAAATACGACATCAACGGGTATCGCTTTCGTACCTATGGCAAAGAGCTATCTATGGCCGACCGAAAGTCTACAAATTGTTGTGTATCTGCTATCGGCGAAGGAGGTACCGAGTATTATGGGAGAGTTGAAGCAATTTATGAACTTCTATTCTATGGTGAAAACCCACCGAATGTCGTAGTCTTCAAATGTTATTGGTTTCAGCCGAAGGAGACTAGAAGGACTCATGAACATATAGGGCTAGTTGAAATCAACCAAAGCACCCATTTAGATGTTCCTGATGTCTATATTACGGCTCAACAGGCGACCCAAGTATTCTATCTACTGTGGGCCTGCCAAACTAATCCAAATCTGAAAGGTTGGGATGTCGTTTATGAAGTGCCGCCACGTGCTAGACTATCTCCCCCAAAGGAAGAGGATTATGAACCTCACATTAACCCAGACACATATGAAGGAGAATTCTTCCAAGAGACATGTCTTTCCAAAAAGCGTTTCAAGAACCGCTATACTTCAGCCCAAAACATTGAAGTAGACAGCGATAGTGAATCCGACATCGCCCCAGAGGAGGAACAAGAAGAGCCGGAACAAGAAGAGGTTACTGCTGCGGATGACCTGTCATTGCTTGACCGATTACGTCAAGGTGGCCTTGCACATGTTGATGCCACTGAACCCTATGAGCCCGTCATTGATTATAGTGATGATGATGATTATGCATTTATTGATGATACTGATCGAGATTATTAGTAGTGTCAGGTATTAAATTTTTTAATGTTGTACTTGATGATGATACACTTAAGTGATACACATATTATTATTCATGTCGGTCTTTTTTTTATGTTGTACTAATTTCGTTTACTGTTTGTCATGGCAGGTGTTGAAAGATGGTGGGCGCTGGTCGGGAGCGCGCCAAGGCCCCTTCTTCGTCGGCGCGTGGTCTGATGTCTTCCATTCCAGACGCACCTCTCCGCCGAGCGTTGCTGGACAGTATGGCCACACCGCCGGGCCCTTCTTCGTCGACCGCGGTGCGCAACATGGGACGAGGTAGGAAGAGAGGAGGTGGGGCACGTGGTCGCGGGAGAGGAGGTAGGGTGACTGCTACGGCACCTTCCTCGCTGCCACCCCCAGCTGTTTCACCCGAGCACGTGACTGCTAGGGTGGACTCGTCCGAGGAGGAGGCTACACGGACTCCGGTCCACGAGCCTCCGGTCCACGGGTCTTGGGCCCACGAGCCTCGGGTCGACTGCCATTCGGCCCACGAGAGTTCGGCCCACGAGACCCCGGAGGAGCACACGTTTGGATTGGGTACCTGGCCGGATCAGCCCGAGGAGGCGAGTGGCCATGCTGATGATGGCGGGGAGCCGACTGATCTTGAGGAGGAGGGGGGCACCGTCTACCAGCGTGGTGCTACACGGCTCCCGTCCGTGCCGGCGACCCGCGAGCAGAGGTGGTTGATTTTCCCTGATGGGGAGAGGTACGTAAGTGCATTTAATATTTTTGTACCTTGTGCATTCACGTTTCTTCAAATAACTAATGCGTTGGCCTTGTCATGCTGCAGGGGTTGGGACCACCATCATAGTGTCCGCCGGCCCAACTCCGTCCTTGGAGTTCTTTGCCGGCAAAACTTCCCGGGGTTTGTCATGTTGCCTGGTGAGGGTCGGCTTCCAGAGCTTGGATTGAGCTGGGAGCACTACGTGGCTGCCCCGGCCCCGCCGGATGAGATTATCGACGGTGTCGTGTGCGACACGAGGGCAGACATGGTGATCAGAAAGTTCTGGGTAATTTCTCCTTTACACATTTAAAAATCTTCAACTAGCTAGTTATTAATTGTACTAATCAATATTGTCTCATTTGATTGCAGACATTCTACAGGTGTGAGGAGGGATACGAGGAGGACGCGGCACATGTTATCGAGAACGTCTGCAAGCGCCTACTCCAGAACTTACGGCACGAGGCTCGGGTGCAGGCTGTTCGAGACTACTACGCCTTGCGTGGTATCAAGAAGACCAAGCCGGCGTGCCGCGATAAGTTCCTGAGTAAGGAGCAGTACATGAAGGTAATTCTTAAGGCCTTCTACTTAAGTTCCTTCATTTAGTAATTCTTAGCCGTAGCGCTCAAGTTTCTATTTGCTAACTTAGGCGCCTCCGAGATGGTGTGCGGATCGGATGGATTGTTGGGAGGTGTTGGTCGATGAGTGGTGCTCAAAAGAATGGCTAGCCCTCCACAACGAGGCCAAGGACAAACGTGCCCAAATGGAAGGTGTGCCACACCATCAAGGCAGCTCCAACTTATATCAGTTCGGGCGCAACTGGGTATGTGGTTTGCTTCATGATTCATGCAATTCATTCATCATGCTAGCTTGAGCCCTTTAATTACTAATTTTCATTGTTTCTCTCTTTCAGGCACGCCACAATAAGGTGGATAAGGTGCCAGAGGTGTACGACCTGTATGCCATGGCCCACACTGCCTCTTTCAAGAAAGTCAAGGCTTTCTCTCAGTCTGACCTCGATGATGCAAACAACTTCACCAACATCTCCTCCCACAACAAGCTCGTGAGATATAGAGATGAGGGGAAGGCGAGGAAAGGGGAGGACTTTAACCCGAGCCAGGGTCCCATTGATCCAGAGCTGGTGATGATATCTGGTGGCGGGAGGTCCCATGGCTCCATAGCCATTGGAGATGGACTTATCCGTTGTCCTAGCACTCTCCCGGAGATCAAGGCGCGCCAGTCGAGCTCCGCTCCTGAGATAAGGCCTCGTGAACGGCCAGTGCAACTCGCCATCAAGGTTAGTGATACGTACTCAGTTATCTTTCTCCATTACATTGTGTGCGCTTCCATCAATGATTACAAATGGTCATGTGAGTGGTGTTGCAGGCTGCTATACAGAGTGAGAGAGATAGAACGGAGAAACTTCTGGCGGAGGCGGCGGAGAGGCAGCGGGAGTTGGAGGAGAGGACGACAAAGATGATGGAGGAGGAGAGGGCACGGAATGACATGCAGGCAAGGGCCATGTACGAGCTCCTTGTGGTAAGTTTCTTCTGCAGATTAGCCAAAACATTCATGTAGTGTTTGTCTCATTACTAACTAGTATGACTGAGTCGTCGAAACCAAATGTGCAGTCTGTGTGCGAGAAGACAGGTCAGACCGCTCCGCCGATGCCAGTGATTGCTCCTGGGACCACGGTGAGTTTTATTTGAATGGACATTACTTGCTAGTCTTAACATTTGAGTGTCATCATGCTAACAAGACATTGGAAATGATCTTTGGTGCAGCGTAACTCCAGACAAGCATCGCACGATCCTTCTCCAGCTACCGACACGAGCCACCCCGCTCCTACACCTCCTGGATCTTGGTAAGTTTATCTAGTGTTTTGCTTAACACATGCATAAAGACCTAGACTTAGCTTTATTTCCTCCAATGCTTACCATAATGACCTAGACTTAGCTTCTTCTCCTCCAAAATGACTTAATAAGCTTACTGACCTCCAAAACCATCCATTTTACCTAAGTTAGCTCTAAAACGATCTGTACTTAGCTTACTTATGTCAAAAATTGCATAATTAGCTTAGTTAGCTCATAAACGATCCATTTTACCTAAGTTAGCTCTAAAATGACCCATTTTACCTAGGTTAGCTTATAAATGATCCAGTTCATCCAAGTTAGCTAAAAAATGACCCATTTTACCTAGATTAGCTCCTAAATGATCCATTTTACCTACGTTAGCTTTAAAATGACCCATTTCACCTAGGTTAACTCCAAAATGACACATCTTACCTAGGTTATCTCATAAACGATCCATTTCAACTAATTTAGCTCATAAACGATCCATTTCACCAAGTTAGCTAAAAAACAATCCATTTCACCTTAATTAGCTCTTAAATGATCCATTTCACCTAAGTTAGCTCAAAAAGATCCATTTCAACTAAATTAGCTCATAAATGATCCATTTGAACTAAGTTAGCTCATAAATGATCCATTTCACCTTAGTTACCTCAAAAACGATCCATTTGACCTTAGTTAGCTCATAAACGACCCATTTCAACTAAGTTAGCTCATAAATGATCCATTTCACCTTAGCTAGCTCATAAACGACCCATTTCAACTTAGTTAGCTCATATATGATCCATTTCACGTAAGTTAGCTCATAAATGACATACTCTTCTTGTTCTAGTCTTCTTCTTGTTCTACTCTTCTTGTTCTAGTCTTCTTCTTGTTCTAGTCTTCTTCTTGTTCTACTCTTCTTCTTGTTCTACTCTTCTTGTTCTAACTTTCTTATTTTTCATTTTGCAGATTTCATTCACTTGACGAAAGCTTGCATAGATGGAGTGCTCCTTATCCCTTTCTCTGTTTCTTTTGTATCGTTGAACTATGCATCTATCGTTGGATGAAACTATTGTAATATATATGGTTGGATGCCTCTATGTTGAACTTGTTATGTATGATGGAACTATGCATGTAATATATATGGTTGGATGATGAAGTTATGTGTTGGATATCTTATATGTTTGCTCTGTAATGGCCTTTTGAAATATATCTATATATGTCATATATATTTGTGATGAAAATTGTTGGATTTAATAAAAAACAGAAAAAAGAGCCAATATGCAGGCTCTTTGCCGTCTGCCACCGACGACAACGGGCTCTTTGCCGTCAGCCGCAGACGGCAAACAAGCCATGTGGCAGCCAGCTGTGCTTCCTGGAAGCTGACCCATTTGGTCAGTTTGCCTACAGTGGCAGACGGCAAAGAGTAAACGAGTTTGCCGTCAGCGGTGGACGGCAAAGGTCTGCCATGTAGTGACGTGTAGATGACATCATACGGCGGACGACAAAGACACTAGAAAGTTTGCCGTCCGCTGGTAGACGGCAAAGGAACTAGAAAGTTTGCCGTCCGCGGCGGACGGCAAAGGCCTGCCGTTAGCCACTTAACGGACTGAGAGCACAATTATTGCCGTCCGCTGCAGACGGCAAAGGGCCTTTGCCGTCAGCCACCAGGAAGCAGATGGCAAAGTAGCTGTTTACCGTAGCCTACTTTGCCGGAGCCTTTTGCCGTCCGCGGCTGACGGCAAAGGCCTTTGCCGTCCGCCGTTCATGCCTTTGCCGTCCGCCATGGCAGACGGCAAAATAGATGATTCCTGTAGTGTACCCCCCTTATAGATAAATGGATCTTGTCTACATCATGTCATCCTTCTTATTGCATTACTCCGTTTTTCCATGAACTTAATACACTAGATGCATGCTGGATAGCAGTCGATGTGTGGAGTAATAGTAGTAGATGCAGGCAGGAGTCGGTCTACTAATCTTGGACGTGATGCCTACGTAATGATCATTGGCTGGATATCGTCATGATTATTTGAAGTTCTATCAATTTCCCAACATTAATTTGTTTACCCATCGTTTGCTATTTTTCTCGAGAGAAGCCACTAGTGAAACCTACGGCCCCCGGGTCTTCTTTCTCATATATTTGCTTTGCGATCTACTTTTCCTTTGCGTTTTTATTCAGATCTATTAAACCAAAAAATACAAAAATACCTTGCTGCAATTTATTTCTATTTATTTTGTTTAGCGTTCGATCTATCAATCTACTATAATTTTCTCACGTCCGTTTGCCTATCTTGAGGCGCCGTACCCCGAAAGGGATTGACAACCCCTTTAACACGTCGGGTTGCGAGGTGTTGTTATTTGTGTGCAGGTGCTGCTTACGATGTGCTTGCTTGGTTCTCCTACTGGTTCGATACCTTGGTTTCATAACCGAGGGAAATACGTACCATTGCTATGCTACATCATCCTCTCCTCTTGGGGGAAATACGGACGTAGTCCTAGCGACACTATCACACCCTATGGGAAAGCGATCACCGGGTTGTCTTTGGAACTTGTCTGGGTGTGTTTTATTAAGTATTCGGTTCTAGTTGTCATAAGGTCAAAGTACAACTCCGGGTCGTCCTTTTACCGAGGGACACGGCTATTCGAATAGATAAACTTCCCTGCAGGGGTGCACCATGTTGCCCAACACGCTCGCTCCCTCTGGCCGGGCACACTTTCCTGGGTCATACCCGGCCTCGGAAGATCAACACGTCGCAGCCCCACCTAGACTCAACAGAGAGGTCAGCACGCCGGTCTAAATCCTAAGCGCATAGGGGTCTGGCCTATCGCCCATTGCACTCCTGCATGTTGCGAGGGCGGCCGGAAGCAGAACTAGCCTCCCTAAAACAAGACCAGGCGTTCCAGTCCAATCCGGCGCGCGTCGCGCCGTCACTGACGTAAAAAAGGGCTTCGGCTGATACCACGACGTCGAGGGCCCCTAACTGTTCCCACGTAGTTGGTTAGTGCGTATAGCCTCGTAGCCAAACTGATATCAAATACCAAGATCTCGTTAAGCGTGTTAATTTGTAGTAACCGCGGACGCCGACCAGGACCAGGCCCACCTCTCACCTAGGTGGTCTCAACCTGCCCTATCGCTCCGCCACAAAGATTCATAGCGAGGGCCATCGCGAAAACATGTCCTTTCAGCCCCCAATCCGTGAATCACTTGCGGGTACTCAATGAGCTGACCCGACTTTAGTCACATCATGTGTCATGTGTAAATATGTATAGTATATACCCGTGATCAACACCCGACGTGATCACGACCCGATAGTATAGCATAGCAGACGAACAAGAATGTACGACCACTGATGGAATACTAGCATCCTATACTAAGCATTTAGGATTGCAGATAAAGGTAACAACTGTAGCCACAATGACAGGCTATGTAGTAGAATAGGATTAACCGAAAGCAGTAACATGCTACACTACTCTAATGAAAGCAGTAGAGGGAAGGAATAGGCGATATCTAGTTGATCAAGGGGGGGGGGGGCTTGCCTGGTTGCTCTGGCAAGGAGGGGTCATCAACAACGTAGTCGATCGGGGCAGCAACGACGTCCATGTCATAGTCCGCCAGAGAGAAGAGGGGGAAGAAACAATGGATACAATGCAAACATATGCATATCGATGCATGACATGACATTAAGCGGTGCTAGGTGTGCCCTAACGCGGTCGTAGGTGATACCGGCGAAGGGGGAAACAACCGGGAAAGAATTCCCGGTGTTTCGCGATTTCGAACAGATGAAACAGAGGTGGATTGTTGCACGTTCGCTATGTTAGGTACGTGTGGCTGACAAATGGACCGCGCATACTGATTCGTCTCGTCGTTCTGAGCAACTTTCATGTACAAAGTATTTTCATCCGAGTTACGGATTATTTTATATTAATTTTTAAATATTTAATGATCTTCTAGAATTATTATTATTTAATTAATTCGAAAAATGATTACTGCATCATCGTGACGTCAGTGAGACGTCAGTGGTCAAAGCTAACCGTTGACTGGTCAAACTGTCAGATCGGGCCCGATCGTCAATGGTTGTTAACTGATTAACAACAGTTTAGATTAATTAGCAGATTAATTAAGTCTAACTAGTTATCTAAACGAAATTAATTAATTAATTTTCTATTATTTTTAATTCCTTTTTTCACAGGGTGGGCCCCACTTTTCATAGGCCAAGGGCCTAACGGGTGCACGGTGACGGGCGCCGGGCGGAACAGGCGACGAGCGCCAGCTTGACAGGGCGCTGCGGGGCAACAGGCGAAGGGGCGGGCGCGGCGCCTGGCTCCGGCGACCATTGTCGCGGCCGGAGTAGGGCGACGCGGTTAGTGAAGAGGGCCGCCGCGGCGGACGGCAGATGCAGCGGGAGTGGGGTGAGGCCCCGGGCGGCGGCGGCCCTGGCGGACGCGGCCAGGCGCCGCGGGGCGCAAACGGCGGCGGGCGCAGGCAGCTGGTGGGCAGCGGCGTCAGTTGGAGGCGAGGCAAGGGGCGTGGTTGGGCGGAAGCAGTAGGCAAGAGCAGCAGCCAGAGGACAGCAGAGCAGCGGGGCCACGCGAGGCACCTGCGGCTTAGGTGCGGCGACGACGAGCGCAGTGGTTGGCCGGGATGGCAAGGGGGCGCGAGCGGGGCACCAGTCCAGTCGCGGCGCGGCGAGAAGGCCGTGGCCGTGAGTGCGTGCGCGTGCGGAGGGGAGGGGGCTTGACCTGGTGTGCGGGCGGTGGCAGTGGCCACGGTGACCGAACGGGGAAGGGAAGGGAAGGCAGAGCGGGTCGAGAATCTCAACCCCGATGCAGGGGTACGCCGGCGAGGCTCGAGGAAGCCGGTCGGGGGCGGGGCGGTCTGCTGGCGGCGGTGTCAGGGTCCGGCGACGTTGGGGGGGGGGGCGCCAAGCGCTGGGCGTCGTGGTCAGGGGGGCGAGCGCCCCCGATCTAGATCGTGGGGAGGGGTGAGGGGATCATGGAAGGGTTAGGTCACGGGAGTGGGAGGTTATGGGGGAGAGGTGGGCCGGCCAGGGGTTGGCCAGCTGGGGGGCCAAAGCCCAGGGGAGGGGGCTTTGGCCTTTATTTTCTTTTCCATTTGTTTTGTTTTCTATTTTTGTTTCTTTTTTGCATTTAATTTATACAACAAATAGGGTTTCTAAAATAAGGGACTTTGACCCATAATTTACAATGCAAATTTAGACACTGCTTCAAAAAGTTTGAGAGTTAAATAAATTCGTTTGGATTTTCCAATATTTTTAAAGGCATTTAACTATTTGTTTTAGCCACCGCTCAATTTAGTTTAGGGCATTTAAATACTTTAAAAAAATATTGGCTCATCACAAATACTAACAAATGATTATTTGCAACACCATGAACTTTTTAGCATTGAAGTTTGAAAACTTTTATAGTTTGACTTGATTTTAATATTTGAATTTGAATGGGGTTTGAATCAATGCAAGTTTATCAGTAGTAATTGTGGTGACATGGTGGCATTAGTAGAGGGTTACTGTAGCTTAATTATCCGGGCGTCACAATTCTCCTCCACTACAAGAAATCTCGTCCCGAGATTTAAGGAGGGAAACTAGGTTACGAAATTTCTAACGATTCTTCTCGTTCTTGGTTGTCCTTCTCGAAGAGGTCGATCCACTACGCCGATGTCTTCATTCTTTGCTTTAGGTCATCATGATGAAGTCGTCATCTTTCTTTAGGATCTCCATCGTACTTACGAATGAATAAAGGGTGGGTATTCTGGAAGAACGGACCTCTGCAAGGTTGACTATCTAGTAGATAACATCGGGGGAGGTGGCGGAAAGTAACTCTCGAATTGAAACTTAAGAAGATATCGAGAGCAAAGTAAGACGGTACCATGAGAAGTATCGAGCGGGCAAGCAATCGTTCGATGCCTGAAACAGGGCGTGAAAGGGGTTCAGAGCAACATGAATAAGTATTGTGTCTGATACCAGATTTGAAGGTGGCTCGTGAATTACATACGAGGCCACGTGCGAGGAACAACCTTGGGAACAGGGTGTGTACAGGCGAGTCAGGTTTCGTTCCTGTGGAACTGTGGTTATGGGCTCGCCCACCATGTGGGTTAAAAGTAGAGAGCGCGATGACATCTTGCACTGTTATGATAGCAAGGTATGCCAGAGAATAGTCGGTCAGTTATGTTGGCAGCGTCGTTGGTACCAAGGGCGAGGGACGAAGAGAACCATTTTCCTGCTCGTTGAAACGAGGCAGACCAATAGGCAAGGTTCTCGTCCATCGGTGTTTATTGGAATGTCATCAATAATAGTAACATGGTGTTAGTGATAGAGTGGTACAAGGAGGTGCTTACTTAAGCAGGGAATTATCATTGCTTAGATCATATAGATCACAAGGAAGGTTGAACAAAACAATGGGAAGGAAAAGGTGTTATCGGATTAAACAGAACAATGTAAAGGAGAATGTGTTTAAACACATATATCAGGGGTATATCCTTCCCAAGGACAAGCAGAGCATGATAACCTTGACAGGATATAAAGTAGAAAACCCTTTAGGTGAGGGGAGAGAAATTTAATGACATTACCCATACAATGGTGTTTGGATAATCGATAAGGAAATTTTAGCATTGTGCTTCAAATGTTCTTATTGAAAATCGGAGTACCACAGACATTCTTCGAGGTAGCATTGACATGGTCTTCAAGCAAAGGTCATACTTTGGATACACAAAGGATCCATAAGGAACAACTCATAGAATAAGGCTGACAATTTCCTCATGGAAGAATGGCTAACCTTGCTAAACTGGAAACTATAACAATAGGTCCTCCGGCCGGGTGTGCAAGGCATGACATCATCTTATCGGGTCATATAAAGACCAATGTTATAACTCTTGGAAATATGTTCCAACCATCACATCAGACCGAGATTCAGATCTGATTGGTGTCAGGATACCTCAGACTCAGGATGCCCGAGGAGAAAAGGTGCAACACAAATTGACGAGACGACATAGTAAGATTCTCGGGAATTGAACTATGGAAGCGAGTTCTGAAACAAGAGTTCATCATTAAACCAAGGAGAGGATGAGGAGGTGGCTGATGGACTCAGCGACAATTCATCAAGATTTCCAAAAAGATGGATTTCCTCAATCATGTGAAGAAGGAGATAACATTTGTCAGACCAAATGATATAATGATGTATGCCCAAGGGAAACATGCACAATTAAACATTGATCGGAAAGTGTATCCAAAAGATGGACTAAGTAGCACAATCAATGTTAGGATGATGAGTCAATAATCAACACATGAAGAAAGAAACTATCATTCGTAACTTACAAGCAATTGGGTTGCTAGAAGTTTTGAATTCACACATCATAGTTCATTTGTCGGCATTCCGGTTATAAACAACACGGGGATCAAGAAGGAATGGTGATGGTGAGAAGTATCACTTGCATCCAGAATTCTCAAGAGGTGGTGAAATTCCCACAACATTTTTGACATAAAAGGTGGTAATATTCTAAGGTAAAGAAGAACAAATGCTGGATAGCAAGGATCTCAAGGTATAACACAAAACACGAATAAGTTTGTGTTGAACGGAAGGCTGGTCGATGATAACACAAACCATCGAGGGGCAAGGATGGTATTTCACATAAAGAATTTGATTGATATCCCAGAAGGAGTCAAAATGTTGATGATGATCACGACGAATTTTGTCAAGAGGGTCCATGAAGAAGCAATCGAACATCGACTACATCAAGCAAAAGGACTGAGGCAATGAAAGATTATTGGAACCATGGATACAACACTAACTCGGAATCAAGCTTGCTGTTTGAGGTGAAATGATAAGACAAGGAAGATTGACGTAAGCTTAGCTCATCGTCGAAAGTTGTGCTCTGGGAATAAGGACTGGGTAGCACAGTTCACTGGTACACGTTGGTCCTAAACAAACGGTTTTTAACCCCTTTCCGCGACGGCATTTGGAACCGTCGCCAAGTGAGTGTGGGCGATAGGGGGGGGTCCTTCCCACACGACCCAGAAACCGTCGGGGATAGGGCCCCTACAGTACTCCTACTCGTTTCTGCTCGCATTGCCATCGCAGTCGGTATTCTGTGGTGCTACATTTACGATGCGCGGCCCATCACAAACGGTTCACCGTTAAGAAGATTAGCTAATCGTCGTACGAGTGTCAGACAGGATTACGAAACGTCGGACCGTCGTACACGACAACTATCGCACACGCTATTCTGTGGTGCAACGTTTACGATGCATACTTCATCTGAAACAGTTCATGGTTGCGAATCGTGTACGATAAGGCAACTAACACAAACGTTTAGTTTGCCCGCATTGTTTGTGATATTGTCTGACATCGCACACGCTTTGCAAACGGCAACTGTGTCCATGCTTGCACACGTTTCCTCTCTGTGAACCGTCTCGGATTATGGTGCATATCGCAAACGTTTGTGGTTTACCAACCGTGTGTTCCATAACAACCTGCAGAGCATAATTTCACCGTAATTTAATTGTTGCTTTTCCAAATTGTACCGGATTTGGATTTGAATTTGAATTTGAATGTATGCTACAGCTTTATTCGTATCCATCAGGTTCAAACAACCAATGCATTATTAGATTCATAGGTACATATGTTCAGGAATTACATAAGAACCAAATAAAGAATGATGAACCACAGTTGTATACTTGTACTATTAAAGACGGTAAAGAAAGAGGTGAAATATATTCCGGTTGCTGAACAAGGTGAAGTGAAATGCCCATATTGTGCCCTCCTCCATGCAAAAGGCAGGCACGACTCTAGTCCAACCCCTTGTGATGGCCGACTGCCCATCATTCACAGTCTTCATGAAAAGATCTAGATAATCATCATGTTCTGGTAGAAATACTTTAACCTTTGCATGCCCACCAATCATGTAGTTTGAGAGATAATCTTGAGTAAACTGCTTTGGCAACCACTGCAAAGGAAAAAGATTCAGACATTGTCATCTAACACAACTCATTATGGGCAGTAAAAAGAAGGCTGCAGAGTTCTTACTTACCATCCTGCAGTTCGCTGTTGTCTTGGATAATGTGTAAACAAATAGTTTAATTGCCATCTTTGGACCCATTTTACTAACAATCTTTATCACCTTCCTCACTTGATGCTGCTTCATCGATATCTCATTGCCCCATGCGCAGAAAGGGTCGAAACGCGGATCTTTGCCAATGACATATGTACCTAAAAGCACCAAGTTAATATTAGAAGCTAAACAGCAATTGCACAATGATGTAGTACAACACTCTTTTATAATATGTCTATATACATCCGTATGTGGTTGTCCATTCGAAATCTCTAAAAATACAAATATTTAGGAACAGAGGAAGTATCTTATAACATCCAATATACTCACATATTAGATGAATTAACATCTTATATTATGGGCCGGAAGGAGTTTAGTTCATTCTTACAAATTATCGGCTGATTAACTGCTGTTTTTTCCATGGGTTACAGTTAGTTTGAGCTAGTTTGGGCTCAAATAGCCCTAAAGTATATCTAAACATGAGGGCTAGTTTGAGCTAGTTGCATCTATAATCCACCCAAAAAACTATCCAAACCAAGAGGTGTTAATTGGAGCTAGCTCTCCTAGTGCATTTATTGTCAATCTAACCCTGCCATCCAAACAACTCTTTGGATGGAGTTAGTTCAGGGTTAGTAATGAGCCAGAAACTAACTCTAACCTCTAGCTAAGTTGAGTATCCAAACAGGGCTGTGTTGTTGTTGCTGCTGCTCTTCTACGTATATCTAGAAATCATTAGAACATTAATGTAACACTCTTCCTTGTTGCTATGTAGCCTAGGATTGCATATTTAGACATTAAGTATAGTGCATGTTGCTATGTAGCCTCAGATATATTACTTATGGCCCTAGTTAACCTAACGAAAAATGGGTTGTAGATATATTCAGTTAAAAGTCCGATTCACCGGTTAGTCCCTTATCAGCCGTCGGCCTATATGGTACCAGCTACCGATATCCTGAACAGTGAGCAGACATAAGCCATGGGATGAAACTAACCTCGATGGAAAACAGCAGTCGTTCCCAAAATTATCCTATGTAGGTACATCGAGAAGCATGTTAAGCACAACAGGCTAAACATCAACCAAAATTATACATGGCAGACAAAATAATCTCCAAAAGATAGCTTCAGTGTGCAGGTTTAAGCACGCTAGTAAAGCAAAACAAGTGAAAGGTGTGCTAACTGCAATAGGCCTGACATTTAACAACCAGCAAATGTAGTCATTCAAACTGGTATTGTGCCGGTCTAAGTACACTGGTTATGGTTAAATAAAAATGGAAAGGCGTGTTAACTACAAGATGCAGCAACCAAATGTAGTCATTCATAGTGGTATTGTTGAAACTGGTACTGATGAAATTGAACTGCACAGTTCATACTTGTACATATAGAACATCACGTTGTGAATAACTGGAATAAACAAGGCATACTACGAACAACCAAAGATAGCATTTTAAACTGAACATATGCTAACTATAAACAACCGAACAATCAAAAAACTTTAAAAGAGGCATGTGCTAGCTATAACAGGCTTAACAACAAGCAAATATATGCATTCCTATCGGTATGTTTAAAACTGGATTGATGAAATGTACTGCACAGTAAATAATTGCACATATAGAGCATCACATTGTGAACAACTGAAATAAACAAGGCATACTGCAAACAACCAGATATAGCAAGTAAAACTGGACATATTCTCACTACACTACAAAAGGGACTCGACAAAAAAAATCATGAGTTTCCCCCTGTGAAGAGGCACGGCAGAACAAATCATGGGATTCCTCACTTGTCACAGATGGGCTCATTCCCGTGGGAAGACCACGACCCTTGATGCGCTCCATGTTGTCGCAGATGGGCTCCTCCCCTTGGAAGAGCACAGCTGTAGGGTGCCCTCCCTGATATCGCAGACGGGCGCTTCCCCTTGGAAGAGCAGATGGGCTCTTTCCCCTTGGAAGAGCTGGAGAGGGTGCCCTCCTCGTGGTCGCCGTCGATGAGGTCTGACTTGGAAGCTGTGGATCCCAAGCCAGCGTGGCAGAACGTGTCCTTCAGAAATGACAAAAGGGGCTCAATGGCGGTGTAGAATGGCAAATTGTTGACAGCGATCCAGAGGAGATCAGCGGCGGGGCCATAGATGAGATCGACGGCGGTTGAACCTGAGGGGTTGGGGGTGGGCCACTTAATGTGACACAGCCCGCCTCAGGCCGTCGCTATCGATGACCTCGATGTCGTAGCCGGCAACCGAGACATGCCCGCATACTCTAGCGCACTGCTTGAGTGCCTGCCGCCAGTAATAGTCGTCACCTTCCTCGGCGACTTCGGGCGAAGAGACCACTATACACCTCTTTTGGGCCAGTCGCTCCTCGAGCTCCACAGGAAGCGTAGCCGGGCTTAGGCTGCGACGCTCTGGAGTGGGGGATGGGGATCTATGGGAAAGGGGGCGTTTGGCAGGCGTCATCTAAGAAACTCAGGGCGGCCTGGGTATGGAGATTGGTGGGTAAGCTGCAAGGCAAAACCGGCAGATGTTGACAATGGAGGCCTTGCGGCAGCGGCGGCGGGGACCTTGCTAGGGTTTCGAGCGAGGGAGGGTGTGTGTGTGTGCGCGCGCGCACGCCCGAGGAGGTTTTGGTGTATGTGTGTGTGTGTGTGTGGAGGGGGCGCGGGGTGTTTGAGGAAGTGACGCGGGTACTAAAATTTTTACTACGCGGGAGTCAAACGCGGGAGTGAAATGCCGGGCTATTGAAAATTTTGATGATAGTGCATCGCACACGGTCCGGAGATAACAACCGTGTGTTATGAAACAGAATAACTCTCGAGGCGGGCAGATAATTTCTAGGGATGCAGGCGGGATTGGGAACAAGAAACATCGCACACGGTCCGGAGATAACAACCATGTGTTATGAAACAGAAAAACCCTCGAGGCGGGCAGATATTTTTGAGAAGGGGAGCCTCGTGGAGCCCAATGTACTGTGCGGATGTGTGCGTGACAGGTGCACCGACGTGGCATGATAACCCACAAGTATAGGGGATCGCAACAGTTTTTGAGGGTAGAGTATTCAACCCAAATTTATTGATTCGACACAAGGGGAGCCAAAGAATATTCTCAAGTATTAGCAGTTGAGTTGTCAATTCAACCACACCTGGATAACCTAATATCTGCAGCAAAGTATTTAGTAGCAAAGTAATATGATAGTAACGGTAACAGTGGCAAAGGTAATATTTTTGGGTTTTGTAGTGATTGTAACAGTAGCAACCATAAAGTAAATAAGCAAAGAACAGTATGTGAAAAGCTCGTAGGCATTGGATCGGTGACGGATAATTATGTCGGATGTGGTTCATCATGCAACAGTTATAACATAGGGTGACACAGAACTAGCTCCAATTCATCAATGTAATGTAGGCATGTATTCCGAATATAGTCATACGTGCTTATGGACAAGAACTTGCATGACATCTTTTGTCCTACCCTCCCGTGGCAGCGGGGTCCTATTGGAAACTAAGGGATATTAAGGCCTCCTTTTAATAGAGTACCGGAACAAAGCATTAACACTTAGTGAATACATGAACTCCTCAAACTACGGTCATCACCGGGAGTGGTCCCGATTATTGTCACTTCGGGGTTGCCGGATCATAACACATAGTAGGTGACTATTGACTTGCAAGATAGGATCAAGAACTCACATATATTCATGCAAACATAATAGGTAGAGATCTGAAATCATGGCACTCGGGCCCTAGTTACAAGAATTAAGCATAGCAAAGTCAAAGCAACATCAATCTCAGAACATAATGGATACTAGGAATCAAACCCTAACAAAACTAACTCGATTACATGGTAAATCTCATCCAACCCATCACCGTCCAGCGAGCCTACGATGGAATTACTCACCCACGGCGGTGAGCATCATGAAATTAGTGATGGAGGATGGTTGATGATGACGACGGCGACGGATTCCCCTCTCCGAAGCCCCGAACGGACTCCAGATCAGCCCTCCCGAGAGAGATTAGGGCTTGGCGGCGGCTCCGTATCGTAAAACGCGATGAATCCTTCTCTCTGGTGTTTTTCTCCCCGAACATGAATATATAGAGTTGGAGTTGAGGTCGGTGGAGCTCCAAGGGCCCACGAGGCAGGGAGGTGCGCCCTAGGGGTGGGCGCGCCCCCCACCCTCGTGGACAGGGTGTGGGCCCCCTGGTCTTGATTCTTTCACCAGTATTTTTTTATATTTTCCAAAAATAATCTCCGTTGATTTTCAGGTCATTCCGAGAACTTTTGTTTCTGCACAAAAATAACACCATGGCAATTCTGCTGAAAAAAGCGTCAGTCCGGGTTAGTTCCATTCAAATCATGCAAGTTAGAGTCTAAAACAAGGGCAAAAGTGTTTGGAAAAGTAGATACGACGGAGACGTATCAACTCCCCCAAGCTTAAACCTTTGCTTGTCCTCAAGCAATTCAGTTGATAAACTGAAAGTGATAAAGAAAACTTTTACAAACTCTGTTTGCTCTTGTTGTTGTAAATATGTAAAGCCAGCATTCAAGTTTTCAGCAAAGATTATGAATAACCATACTCACAATAACACTTAGGTCTCATGTTTACTCATATCAATGGCATAATCTACTAGCGAGTAATAATAATAAATCTCGGATGACAACTCTTTCTCAAAACAATCATAATACGATATAACAAGATGGTGTCTCGCTAGCTCTTTCTGAGACCGCAAAACATAAATGCAGAGCACCTTTAAAGATCAAGGACTGACTAGACATTGTAATTCATGGTAAAAGAGATCCAGTCATACCAATATAAATTAATAGTAATGGATGCAAATGACAGCAGTGCTCTCCAACTGGTGCTTTTTAATAAGAGGGTGATGACACAACATAAAAGTAAATAGATAGGCCCTTCGCAGAGGGAAGCAGGGATTTGTAGACCTACCAGAGCCCGATTTTGAAATAGAGATAAATAATATTTTGAGCGGCATACTTTCATTGTCAACATAACAACCAAGAGATGGCGATATCTTCCATGCTACACACATTATAGGCGGTTCCCAAACAGAATGGTAAAGTTTATACTCCCCCACCACCAACAAGCACACTCCACGGCTAGTCTGAAACAACGGGTACCGTCCAACTAACAACAGTCCCGGGGGAGTTTTGTTTGCAATTATTTTGATTTGGTTTGCATAAAGCATGGGACTGGGCATCCCGGTGACCAGCCATTTTCTCGTGAGTGAGGAGCGGAGTCCACCCCTCTTGAGAATAACCCACCTAGCATTGAAGATATAGACAACCCTAGTTGGTACATGAGCTATTCGAACATACAAAACAGAATTTCATTTGAAGGTTTAGAGTTTGGCACATACAAATTTACTTGGAACGGCAGGTAAATACCGCATATAGGAAGGTATGGTGGACTCATATGGCATAACTTTGTTGTTTAAGGGATTGGATGCACAAGCAGTATTCCCGCTTAGTACAAGTGAAGGCTAGCAAAAGACTGGGAAGCGACCAGCTAGAGAGCGACAACAGTCATGAACATGCATGAAGATTAATAAACATTGAGTGCAAGCATGAGTAGGATATAATCCACCATGAACATAAATATCATTGAGGCTATGTTGATTTTGTTTCAACTACATGCGTGAACATGTGCCAAGTCAAGCCACTTGAATCATTCAAAGGAGGATACCACCCCACTATACCACATCACAACCATTTTAATAGCATGTTGGCACGCAAGGTAAACCATTATAAACTCCTAGATAATTAAGCATGGCATAAGCAACTATAATCTCTAATTGTCATTGCAAACATGTTTATTGATAATAGGCTGAATCAAGAACGATGAACTAATCATATTAAAAAAAACAAGAGAGGTCGAGTTCATACCAGCTTCTCTTATCTCAGTCAGTCCATCATATATCGTCATTATTGCCTTTCACTTGCACGACCGAACGGTGTGTAAAATGATAATAGTGCACGTGCATTGGACTAAGCTGGAATCTGCAAGCATTCAATAAACAGGAGAAGACAAGGCAATATGGGCTCTTGGTTAAATCTACAATAATGCATATAAGAGCCACTTCAACAATTTAATTATGGTCTTCTCCTCTCAACCCCCCAGAGAAAAGAAATAAAACTATTTACACGGGAAAGCTCCCAACAAGAAAAAGAAGAACGAGAAATCTTTTTGGGTTTTCTTTTAATTATTACTACTACGAGCATGAAAAGTAAACTAGCTAAAAGCTACAACTAATTTTTTTGTTTTTTCTTAAGGTTTTTCTAACACACAATAAGAAGAAAAGGAAAAAGAAAATAAACTAGCATGGATAGTACATTGAAAAAGTATGAGCACCGACAACTAGAATGAGTGTGTGAACATGAATGTAATGTCGGTGGGAAATATGTACTCCCTCAAGCTTAGGCTTTTGGCCTAAGTTGGTCTATTGCCACGGTTGGCCTCGCGGATATCCAAAGTTGTAGTTGGGGTCGTACTGAGATGCAGCGGCTATTGCATCGTGGGCTGCAGCTTGGAGGCGAGCTGCTCTCGTCGTCCTCTCGTACTCGTTTGCCTCCTCCCTGGTTATAACATGTCTCCCCTTTGCCTGAAAGTCAAAGAATGTAGGGGCAGGGAGAGTAATATGGACAACACGGCGTCTGTCAAAGATTAGTCAGTACTGGAAGGGCGGTTCGTCCCTCTCAACAAACTGATGATGAACCATAGCACCATAATCTAAATAAGCAGGAGGCAACTCAATATCATCCTCACGTATGGATATAACAAGAAAATTAGCTAAACGGGTTGCATTAATTCCACCAAAGAAATCTCCATTAATTCTATTATTATGCAACCTACGTGCAACAATGGCTCCCAAATTATATTGTTTATCTCCTAATACAGCACTCCTGAGAACACTGA
Source organism: Triticum aestivum (assembly GCF_018294505.1). NCBI lineage: Eukaryota > Viridiplantae > Streptophyta > Magnoliopsida > Poales > Poaceae > Triticum > Triticum aestivum. The sequence continues at coordinate 570,835,423 of NC_057799.1, forward strand.
GGTCAGGAACACACATGTGACATGCTTCATCCTTACCGTTTATGCACCTACCTATGAAGAGAGCAAAATAATGTATAGCAGGAAAATGAATGCTCCCTATGGTAGCTTGTGTTATATCTCTAGATTCCCCCACAGTTATACTAGCAAGAAAATCTCTAAGCTCAGACTTGCGAGGTTCACTAGGACTACCCCATTGTGGAAGTTTGTAAGCAGTATTAAAATCCTCTAAGTCCTTGGTATAAGAATTTTCATAAAGATCAAACATGACAGTTTGAGAATTGCGTGATGATGAAAATTCAAACCTCCTCACAAAAGAATCAGTGAGATAGTGGTACTGACGGCACTTATCTGCCTCGAAGCTCACAAGATCAGCGTTACACACATATGCGTTAAATTCTTCCTTAATTCCTGCTCGATCCATAAAGTCCTGTGAAGGCCATTCACAAGCCCGCACTTGAGCTTCCCTCGGTGGTTCATCGTCCGCATCACGCATTGCAAGCCTGGGTCCTTGCTGTAACACCCCAGTGTAATGATGCTACAGTAACCCCTGGGGTTAAGTTAATCATTTTGCTAAACAAGTGTTTGATCATCATTTTCTCCTCTCTCTTTTTAAATTCCAGCTGAATTCAATTTCAAATTATGAGTGAAATTCAAAATGCTCAAACATGAAAACTAAAATGTTCATCGTGTGGAAAATATTCTTCTGGTAATATTGGTGGTGAACCAATATTTTTTTGCAAAGTACCTAAATGGCCTAAAATAGCTATAACAGAAAGTTGTTAAAAAAAGACAGCAAAAGTTAAAACAAAATTAAAAGGAGAGCAAAGGGGCTAGAACCCCTGGCCTCCCATTGGGCCTCGGCCCACCCCAGCTAGGCAGGCCCGCTCCCCCTCCCCGGTCATCCCTCTCCTCTCTGTTCACGCGACCGAGCCCCCCTCCCCAGCTCGTTCCCACCGGACCCGGCGCGGCGCCCCGCGCTGCCACGTCGCCGGCGAGGGGATAAGGGCAGCCCCGACGCCTTGGGCTCCCTCCCCACTCGCCCACTTGCCCCCTCTCTCCCTCGTCGATCTCTCTTCTTGCTCGCTCACTCCCCTCTCTCTGACCCGAGCGCCATCGCCGCCGTCCCACCTCGCATCACCGCGGCGACCGCCTCCCTCGTGCTCCTCCGACGTAACCAGCCACGCTCCGCTACGACGACTACGGCCACGAACGCGAGCTGGCAAGCCTCGCAACACCGGATCCCCGTCTTCTTCCTCCCCGGGTCGCCGGACGCAGCCGTCGTCGATTCGGCCTTCCCCTGCGCTCCTAACCTGTCGAGGGCCTTTCTTGCGCCGCGCGGTGAGCCCCTCTTCTTCTCCCCTCGCTCCCCTGGCCTCTTGCGCTACCATAGCCACCGCGCCGCCATGGCCGAGCTCGGCTCCGCCGAGCAGCTGGCCGCCGTCGTTGCCATGCTTGCCTAAGCACGGGAACGTGCTCAGTGCAGCCCGCTGAGGCCGCCCGTTCCGCTTGCCCACCTCGTCGACCCCCCTAGCGCGACCCCGACAAGGTCCCGAACGCCACCACTGCCTCCACTCGTCGCCGACGCCGTTTCCGGCATCTCCAGCTCCGGCCGGCCTCACCACGCGACGCAGCGGGATCTCCTCGTTCGAACGCGCCAAGTCCCGAGCCAAAAGACCCCCTGTGTGCGATTCCCGGCGAAGTCCGGCGAGCCCCGCCGCTGTTTTGGTCGCCGGCGGCGAATCCCCGACGCCGCCGATGTGGCACACCTGGGGCCCGCCTCTGGGTCACTGCCCGTGGGCCCCCTGGCCCCAGTTGACCACGTTGACCGTGGTCAACTGTGCTGACTGGGCACACAGTGTCGCTGACACGCGGGCCCCATCGCATATTTTGTTAAATAAACGTTTTTTCTAAATAAAAGTGATTAGTTAAGCTAAACAGTCACTGACATGTGGGGCCCAGTTGTTAATTAACCTCTTTTTAGTTAGTTTAAAGTTAATTAACCGTAACTCGGATGAAAATGTTTTCTATATGAAAGTTGCTCATAAAAATCCAACGAATCCGAATGCGCGGTCCATTCATCAGTCGGATGCCTCTAGCTATCTGAACATGGAACATTCCCCCTCCGGTCATCTGTCTGACACAGGTCCGAAACCGGGAAAACATTCCCGGTTGAATTCCCCCTTCACCTATATCGTGTAGCCTTACGTTAGGTCACGCCCGGCACCGCATATTGCCATGTTATGCTTTGTGATGCTTTGTCTGGTTTATATTTACTGTTTCTTCCCCCTCTTCTCTCCGGTAGACCCCGAGACTGAAGCCGCCCCTGTGATCGACTACGTCGATAACGACCCCTCCTTGCCAGAGCAGCCAGGCAAGCCCCCCCCCTTTGATCATCCCGATATCGCCCATTCCATTCTCCCATGCTTGCATTAGATTTTGCTACTATTATTGTTTGCTCCTATTCTGATGCATAGCCTGCTTTTGTAACATGCTCATTGTACCTTACCTGCTTATCCTAAACTGCTTAGTATAGGTTGGTTAGTGATCCATCAGTGACCCCCACCTTGACCTTGTTGCCCCTCCTTCATCATCGAAGACCCGATCAACGGGATCGAAGACCAGGCCCCGGCATGGCACATCACTTTCCCCTTAGTTGCGCGACACTGCTGGGTTACTATCGAGTGCCGAGGGTGAGACCTCTACAGCACTTCTGATGTTAACTCTGTAGTGTAGCTATTCGGTCGTGGTCATCGAGGGTGATTCCGCCTTAACCACTTCCGATACGACTCTGCCGTGCAACCCCTCAAGTGTGAACCTCGGGGGTGATTCCTCTTACGTTGACCTTGATGATTACATCGAGTGGAATCCACCGGGGGTGATTCCTCGGGTTTTCCCCTTGATGTTTGGACACACGGATACTTGGACTTTACAATTGTTACTTGGAAAGGCGGGTCGACCCTGAGGGGTACCCGCGAGTGATGTGGAGACGGGTTGACCTGGAGGGTACCCGAGAGTTGAATACGAGGCGTGGCCGGGCATTCTTAGCCCTTGTCGCAAGTCCTCGAGACGGGGCGACGGGGTCACATCTTTCGTGAGTCTCTGCTTGTTACCGCGCGTTCCTAATCCACTACGATTTGGATATTTGATCCGAGGGGCCTCTGGCCTGATAGCACTAACCATCACGTGGGCATAGTATGGGCGTTCTGCGTCGTATGCATCAGCCGAAGCTTAATAGACGTCAGCGACTGAGCGGCGCGCGCCGGGTTGGACTGGTAAGCTCCTACCTTTTTAAGGAGGTAGCTAGGTCTGCTCACCGGCCGCCCACGCAACGTGCAGGAGTTCCCGGGGCGATGGCCCATGACCCCTGGGGGCATAGGTTTAGTCCGGCGTGCTGACCTCTCTATTAAGCCTAGGTCGGGTTGCGGCGTATTGTTTGGCCGAGGCCGGGCATGACCCAGGAAAGTGTGTCCGGCCGGAGTTAATCGAGCGTGGTGGGTAAGTTGGTGCACCCCTGCAGGGAAGAAAACATCTATCGATAGCCTGTCCTACGGTAACGGACACTTGGAGTTGTATCCCGATCGATACAACTAGAACTGGATACTTGATGAGACTGGATGGATGATAACTGGATAGTATGGCTCTGGGATTGCTTTCTCGCAGGGAGTCGAGAAAGGATCTCTGGCCGAGGTTGATAACACTACTACTACTTTACTTTATGCTACTCTACTCCCTCCTGTTGCTGCAAGATGGTGGTTTCCAGAAGATGCTAGTCTTCGATAGGACTAGGCCTTCTCTCTATTCTGGCATTTCTGCAGCCCAGTCCACATATACAACCTTCCTTTGATAATGTTGCATATGTAGTGTAGATCCTTGCTTGCGAGTACTTTGGATGAGTACTCACGGTTGCTTTGCTCCCCCTTTGCCCCTTTCTTCTTCTTTCCGGTTGATGCAACCAGATGTCGGAGCCCAGGAGCCAGATGCCACCGCCGATGCCTGCTACTACGTGGAGACCGCTGACGACCAGGAGTAGTTAGGAGGCTCCCAGGCAGGAGGCCTTGCCTCTTCGATCGTGTTGCTTTTGTGCTAGCCTTCTTAAGGCATCCCTGTTCAACTTATGTCTGTACTCAGATATTGTTGCTTCCGCTGACTCTTGTGTAATCGAGCTTATGTATTCGAGCCCTCGAGGCCCCTGGCTTGTAATATAAAGCTTGTATTATTTTAATTTGTGTCTAGAGTTGTGTTGTGATATCTTCCCGTGAGTCCTTGATCTTGATCGTACACATTTGCGTGTATGATTAGTGTACGATTGAATCGAGGGCGTCACAAGTTGGTATCAGAGCCGACTGCCTGTAGGTAGCCCCCTTTCCAACTCCTTGGCCGAAGTTGAGTCTAGTCACTGAAAAACTTTTACTAACATTGGCTGTGTGGCTTACGGGCCCACGTCGCCATTGGGTGGTATTAGGATCTTTTACTCCTCATCTATACTCTGGGACTCTGATCTCTCTTCCATTCGGGTTAAACGAATTTACTAACTCTAACATTAGGATCCCGTGACCACATTCACCCCAAAGTTGGATAAGCCATAGTTATTCCTTAGAATAGTATTCTGAATAGTACACACACTGTCGTGTTGACTACGAAGTGGTATCCATCGTACCTCTTTCATTATGCATGTTTCATCATGAATGGTCCTTGTCTTTGCAAATGCTCAATGCTGAACTACCCCCCTGTTACATGTTAGCAGGATGGTTAGACCCGCTGGTCGTGGCCGTGGTGCCAACGATCCACCACCGCCCGAATTCTTTGCTGGAATGATGCAACAATTTGAGCTGAACCGCCAGTTCATGGAAGGAATGATGGCTCAGTTTCCTCGTCCGAACATGAATCAACAACCAACCCCAGTAACTCTGCAGGACTTCATGCGCCTCAACCCAACTATCTACCACAGCTCAACTCAACCCCTTGATGCTGATGACTGGCTCCGCGACATCACGTATGAAATGGAGTCTGCTAGTGTTGCCCCTGCTAGCTATGTCACCTTTGCATCTTTCTTTCTGAAGGGTCCCGCTGCTCAATGGTGGGACAGCCACAGGCGTACCCTACCTGCTGGAACGGTCATCACTTGGCCGGATTTCCAAGCTGCCTTCCGTGCCCGCTTCATTCCTCAGGGAATCATGGACAAGAAGAAGCGAGAGTTCCGCAACCTCACCCAAGGCAACAAGTCTGTAGATGCTTATCAGCGGGAATTCTTGGACTTGTCTCGTTATGCTGAAGAAGACATCGCAACTGATGCTCGCAAGCAAGAGAAGTTTCGTGATGGACTTCACCCTGATATCAAGCTAGCACTGCTCGTTCATGACTTTGCCGACTTCGCCACCTTGGTGAACAGGGCCATTCATGTCGAAACTGGTCTGCAGGAACATCAGGGATCCCTCAGGCACAGCCGTGACGCTGGCTCATCTTCGGGCCCGTCCGCGCAGAAGCGTCGGATATGGATCCCCCACAGCATGTATCGTCCTACTGCACCCGCACCAAGACAGTCCTATGCTGCACCTCGTCTTCCCCCTCCACCGCAGAGACAGCCTCTTCGAACTGTACCATCCCAAGCTCCTGCTCCCGATCCCAATGATGGTCTGTGCTTCAGATGTGGCCGCCCAGGCCACCTTGCTAAAGAATGCAATCAGAAAAAGAGCCAGTTGGCTCTGCCTTCTACTGGCCGTAACAATCAGCCCCATAACAACAATGCCAGACCTTATGGTCGTGGTCAGGCTAATCATGTTGATCTGAATGAAGCTCAAGACCAGCCTGCCACTGTGATGGGTACTCTTCTCGTTAATTCAGTACCGGCTTCTGTTTTATTCGATTCAGGAGCATCGCATTCATTCATGTCAGAAAATTTTGCATACGCACACGACATTCGATGCGAGCCCATGAACACCCCGATAGTGGTACGCACCCCTGCGGGTCAGTGTCGAACTACCATGATTGGTCGCGACGTCCCCGTTGAAATTGAAGGGTTGGAATTCCTTGTTTCTCCCATTATTCTGGAGTCTTCCAATATTGACCTCATTCTGGGAATGGAATGGTTGAAAGCGCATACTGCCTCTATCGTTTGCGCCACCAAGGTCGTTCACCTCCTACATCCTTCCGATGAGATAGTAACCTACCATGCTCAGCTTGTTCAAAACGCTGAAGCACGACTTTATGCTTTGAATGCGTTGAACGCAGCACCTCTTGAGGGAATTGAAAAGATTCCAGTCGTTCGCGACTTCCAAGACGTATTTCCAGAAGAACTTCCAGGAATACCCCCTGCCCGGGCTGTCGAGTTCGTCATCGACTTGAAACCAGGCACCGTTCCTATTGCCAAACGACCGTACAAGATGCCACCTCATGAACTCCTTGAACTTAAGGAGGAAATCGACAAATCTCTTCGCAAGGGTTTCATTCGTCCAAGTTCCTCTGCTTGGGGAGCACCTTCTCTCTTCGTCAAGAAGAAGGACGGAACGAACCGTTTGGTCCAAGACTACCGTCCTATCAACCAGGCTACAATTCAGAACAAATATCCCCTTCCTCGGATCAATGATCTGTATGATCAACTGGCTGGTTCATCGATATTCTCTAAACTCGACTTGAGGTTGGGTTACCACCAGATCCGTGTTCGTGAAGAGGATATTCCCAAGACCGCATTCGTCACTCGTTATGGTTCTTACGAGTACACCGTCATGTCTTTTGGCTTGACCAATGCTCCAGCCACATTCTCCCGTCTGATGAACTACATATTCATGGATTACCTCGACAAGTTCGTCGTAGTCTATCTGGATGATATCCTGGTATATTCGAAGAACAAAGAAGAACATGCTGAACATCTTCGACTTGTTCTAGAGAAGCTTCGAGAGCATCAACTTTATGCCAAGTATTCCAAGTGTGAATTCTGGTTACCCGAAGTCACCTACCTTGGTCATGTCATCTCCAAGGATGGTATTGCCGTCAACCCAGAGCGCGTTCAGGCTATTCTTGACTGGACCCCTCCGAAGACTGTCAAGCAAGTCAGAAGCTTTCTCGGACTTGCCAGTTATTGCCGCCGTTTCGTCGAGAACTTCTCCAAGATTGCCAAGCCCCTGACTAATCTGCTGCACAAGGGCGTTAAGTTTGATTGGACAGACAAATGTCAGGAAAGTTTCCAGGCACTCAAGGACAAGCTGACTTCTGCCCCAGTGCTTGCTCCCCCTGATTCTCGCAAGGACTTCGTCATCTATTGCGACGCTTCACGTCAAGGATTAGGCTGTGTCCTAATGCAAGAGCGCAAAGTAATTGCGTATGCCTCCCGTCAAGTGCGTCCTCATGAAGAGAACTACCCAGTTCATGATCTCGAGCTTGCTGCGGTTATCTTTGCACTGAAGCTATGGCGACAGTACCTTCTCGGTAATCGTTGTGAGATCTTCACTGATCATCAGAGTCTGAAGTACCTGTTTACTCAGCCAGATCTGAACCTCCGTCAGCAGCGGTGGATGGAAGCTATTGCTGACTACGACTGCGGTATATCCTATACCCCTGGCAAGGCTAATGTAATGGCCGATGCCCTGAGCCGTAAGTCTTATTGCAACAATCACATGGTCTACAAAGCTCAACCCCGCCTTTATGAAGAGCTATGCAAGCTGAACCTTCAACTAGTTCCACAGGGTTCTCTGAATAACCTTGTCCTGGAACCAACTCTGCTGAAAGCAATTAAGTCTGCTCAAGCCAAAGATGCTCACGTTGATTTGATGAAAAAGGATCTTGCATTAGAGAAATCTAGAGATTTCTCACTTGGTGAAGATGGAACCTTATACTTCAGAGATCGCATTGTAGTGCCCCGGTTCGAGCTTATGACAGAGAAGGTGATGAAAGAAGCGCATGACACCCCTCTCTCTATTCATCCGGGAAGTACCAAGATGTATCTAGACATCCGTCAGAAGTACTGGTGGTCTAATATGAAGCAAGACATTGCTCGATATATCGAAGAATGTGACGTTTGTCGTCGCGTCAAAGCAGAACATCAGAAACCGGCTGGACTTCTACAACCACTTCCGATTCCTGAATGGAAGTGGGATAAGATCCAAATGGACTTTGTCACTGGCCTTCCCAAGTCTCAGAAAGGTAACGATGCTATCTTTGTCGTCATCGACCAATTCTCGAAGGTTGCTCACTTTCTGCCAGTCAAGGAGACAATCACTGCTAGTCAATTAGCAAACTTGTATATCTCCAGAATTGTGTCACTCCACGGCATTCCGAAGGAGATCAGTTCAGATCGCGGCAGTATATTCACTTCAAAGTTCTGGGATAGTTTCCAAGAGGCAATGGGAACTCATATTACCTGGAGCACTGCTTATCATCCCCAATCCCAAGGCCAAGTCGAGCGAGTCAATCAAATTCTTGAAGACATGCTTCGAGCTTGTGTTATTTCTTTCGGCAAGAAGTGGGAAGAATCTCTCCCTTATGCGGAGTTCTCTTATAACAACAGCTATCAAGCCAGCTTGAAGATGGCACCCTTTGAAGTGCTCTATGGACGTAAGTGCCGAACCCCTCTGAATTGGTCAGAAACTGGGGAACGGACGCTCATTGGTCCAGACATTATTCAACAAGCTGAAGAGCAGGTTCGCATTGTCCGGGATAATCTCAAGGCGGCCCAGTCCCGCCAGAAGAGCAACTATGACCGGAAACACTGGGGTTCAACTTATCAACCTGGTGAACAAGCTTATCTGCGTGTCACTCCTTTGAGAGGCACTCATCGGTTCGGAGTCAAGGGCAAGCTAGCTCCGCGCTACATTGGTCCTTTCCGCATTCTGGCCCGTCGTGGGCTGGTGGCTTATCAACTTGAGTTGCCACCTCAGTTCTCTCACGTCCATGACGTCTTCCATGTGTCACAACTTCGTCGTTGCTTCAAGGATCCGGAACGTGAAGTGGATCCGGAATTGATTGAAGTTCAAGATGATCTCACATACAAGGAGCATCCGATCTGCATTCTTGAAGAAGCTGAACGTCGAACACGCCAGAAGGTTACCAAGTTCCTCAAGGTGCAATGGTCGAATCATACTAAAGAGGAAGCCACTTGGGAACGCGAAGATAACCTCCGGGCTGAATACCCCGACCTGTTCCCTTCTACCTCTTAATTCTCGGGACGAGAATTTCTTTTAGAGGAGGAGAGTTGTAACACCCCGGTGTAATGATGCTACAGTAACCCCTGGGGTTAAGTTAATCATTTTGCTAAACAAGTGTTTGATCATCATTTTCTCCTCTCTCTTTTTAAATTCCAGTTGAATTCAATTTCAAATTATGAGTGAAATTCAAAATGCTCAAACATGAAAACTAAAATGTTCATCGTGTGGAAAATATTCTTCTGGTAATATTGGTGGTGAACCAACATTTTTTTGCAAAGTACCTAAATGGCCTAAAATAGCTATAACAGAAAGTTGTTAAAAAAAGAAAGCAAAAGTTAAAACAAAAACAAAAGGAGAGAAAAGGGGCTAGAACCCCTGGCCTCCCATTGGGCCTCCGCCCACCCCAGCTAGGCCGGCCCGCTCCCCCTCCTCGGTCATCCCTCTCCTCTCTGTTCACGCGACCGAGCCCCCCCAGCTCGTTCCCACCGGACCCGGCGCGGCGCCCCGCACTGCCACGTCGCCGGCGAGGGGATAAGGGCAGCCCCGACGCCTCGGGCTCCCTCCCCACTCGCCCACTTGCCCCCTCTCTCCCTCGTCAATCTCTCTTCCTGCTCGCTCACTCCCCTCTCTCTGACCCGAGCGCCATCACCGCCGTCCCACCTCGCATCACCGCGGCGACCGCCTCCCTCGTGCTCCTCCGACGTAACCAGCCACTCCGCCGCGCTCCGCTACGATGACTACGGCCACGAACGCGAGCTGGCAAGCCCCGCAACACTGGATCCCCGTCTTCTTCCTCCCCGGGTCGCCGGACGCAGCCGTCGTCGATTCGGCCTTCCCCTGCGCTCCTAACCTGTCGAGGGCCTTTCTTGCGCCGCGCGGTGAGCCCCTCTTCTTCTCCCCTCGCTCCCCTGGCCTCTTGCGCTACCATAGCCACCGCGCCGCCATGGCCGAGCTCGGCTCCGCCGAGCAGCTGGCCGCCGTCGTTGCCATCCTCGCCTGCGCACGGGAACGTGCTCAGTGCAGCCCGCCGAGGCCGCCCGTGCCGCTTGCCCACCTCGTCGACCCCCCTAGCGCGACCCCGACGAGGTCCCGAACGCCACCACCGCCTCCACTCGTCGCCGACGCCGTTTCCGGCAGCTCCAGCTCCGGCCGGCCTCACCACGCGACGCGGCGGGATCTCCTCGTTCGAACGCGCCAAGTCCCGGGCCAAAAGACCCCCTGTGCGCGATTCCCGGCGAAGTCCGGCGAGCCCCGCCGCTGTTTTGGTCGCCGGCGGCGAATCCCCGACGCCGCCGATGTGGCACACCTGGGGCCCGCCTCTGGGTCACTGCCCGTGGGCCCCCTGGCCCTAGTTGTCCACGTTGACCGTGGTCAACTGTGCTGACTGGGCACACAGTGTCGCTGACACGCGGGCCCCATCGCATATTTTGTTAAATAAACGTTTTTCTAAATAAAAGTGATTAGTTAAGCTAAACAGTCACTGACATGTGGGGCCCAGCTGTTAATTAACCTCTTTTTAGTTAGTTTAAAGTTATGTTAATCCACTGTCTATGACAGGTGGGACCCACTGGTCAGTTTGACCAGTCAGCGGGTCTGTTGACCTGCTGATGTCATGCTGACACCCTGCTGACGTCATAATTCCTTTTCTGTTAATATTAATAATTTCAGAAAATACTTTAATCTTTGAAAATTCATAGAAAATAAACCGTAACTCGGATGAAAATGTTTTCTATATGAAAGTTGCTCAGAAAAATCCAACGAATCCGAATACGCGGTCCATTCATCAGTCGGATGCCTCTAGCTATCTGAAAATGGAACATTCCCCCTCCGGTCATCTGTCTGACACAGGTCCGAAACCGGGAAAACATTCCCGGTTGAATTCCCCCTTCACCTATATCGTGTAGCCTTACGTTAGGTCACACCCGGCACCGCATATTGCCATGTTATGCTTTGTGATGCTTTGTCTGCTTTATATTTACTGTTTCTTCCCCCTCTTCTCTCCGGTAGACCCCGAGACTGATGCCGCCCCTTTGATCGACTACGTCGACGGCGACCCCTCCTTGCCAGAGCAACCAGGCAAGCCCCCCCTTTGGTCATCTCGATATCGCCCATTCCATTCTCTCATGCTTGCATTAGATTTTGCTACTGTTATTGTTTGCTCCTATTCATAGCCTGCTTTTGTAACCTGCTCATTGTACCTTACCTGCTTATCCTAAACTGCTTAGTATAGGTTGGTTAGTGATCCATCAGTGACCCCCACCTTGACCTTGTTGCCCCTGCTTCATCTTCGATGACCCGATCAACGGGATCGAAGACCAGGCCCCGGCATGGCACATCACTTTCCCCTTAGTTGCGCGACACTGCTGGGTTACTATCGAGTGCCGAGGGTGAGACCTCTACAGCACTTCTGATGTTAACTCTGTAGTGTAGCTATTCGGTCGTGGTCATCGAGGGTGATTCCGCCTTAACCACTTCCGATACGACTCTGTCGTGCAACCCCTCAAGTGTGAACCTCGGGGGTGATTCCTCTTACGTTCACCTTGATGATTACATCGAGTGGAATCCACCGGGGGTGATTCCTCGGGTTTTCCCCTTGATGTTTGGACACACGGATACTTGGACTTTACAATTGTTACTTGGAAAGGCGGGTCGACCCTGAGGGGTACCCGCGAGTGATGTGGAGACGGGTTGACCTGGAGGGTACCCGAGAGTTGAATACGAGGCGTGGCCGGGCATTCTTAGCCCTTGTCGCAAGTCCTCGAGACGGGGCGACGGGGTCACATCTTTCGTGAGTCTCTGCTTGTTACCGCGCGTTCCTAATCCACTACGATTTGGATATTTGATCCGAGGGGCCTCTGGCCTGATAGCACTAACCATCACGTGGGCATAGTATGGGCGTTCTGCGTCGTATGCATCAGCCGAAGCTTAATAGACGTCAGCGACTGAGCGGCGCGCGCCGGGTTGGACTGGTAAGCTCCTACCTTTTTAAGGAGGTAGCTAGGTCTGCTCACCGGCCGCCCACGCAACGTGCAGGAGTTCCCGGGGCGATGGCCCATGACCCCTGGGGGCATAGGTTTAGTCCGGCGTGCTGACCTCTCTATTAAGCCTAGGTCGGGTTGCGGCGTATTGTTTGGCCGAGGCCGGGCATGACCCAGGAAAGTGTGTCCGGCCGGAGTTAATCGAGCGTGGTGGGTAAGTTGGTGCACCCCTGCAGGGAAGAAAACATCTATCGATAGCCTGTCCTACGGTAACGGACACTTGGAGTTGTATCCCGATCGATACAACTAGAACTGGATACTTGTGATGAGACTGGATTGATGATAACTGGATAGTATGGCTCTGGGATTGCTTTCTCGCAGGGAGTCGAGAAAGGATCTCTGGCCGAGGTTGATAACACTACTACTACTTTACGTTATGCTACTCTACTCCCTCCTGTTGCTGCAAGATGGTGGTTTCCAGAAGATGCTAGTCTTCGATAGGACTAGGCCTTCTCTCTATTCTGGCATTTCTGCAGCCCAGTCCACATATACAACCTTCCTTTGATAATGTTGCATATGTAGTGTAGATCCTTGCTTGCGAGTACTTTGGATGAGTACTCACGGTTGCTTTGCTCCCCCTTTGCCCCTTTCTTCTTCTTTCCGGTTGATGCAACCAGATGTCGGAGCCCAGGAGCCAGATGCCACCGCCGATGCCTGCTACTACGTGGAGACCGCTGACGACCAGGAGTAGTTAGGAGGCTCCCAGGCAGGAGGCCTTGCCTCTTCGATCGTGTTGCTTTTGTGCTAGCCTTCTTAAGGCATCCCTGTTCAACTTATGTCTGTACTCAGATATTGTTGCTTCCGCTGACTCTTGTGTAATTGAGCTTATGTATTCGAGCCCTCGAGGCCCCTGGCTTGTAATATAAAGCTTGTTTTATTTTAATTTGTGTCTAGAGTTGTGTTGTGATATCTTCCCTTGAGTCCTTGATCTTGATCGTACACATTTGCGTGTACGATTAGTGTACGATTGAATCGAGGGCGTCACACTTGCTTCCTTGAAGAACCACCTTGATACATTTTCCTAAACATATTTCTTCCTTTGAAAAATTTCTGAATTTTTTAGTAACTTCAAATAAAAGTGAACCAAACTCAACAAGATTGATAGCAACTACTCCCACAACTGCCTAGAGAATATATCATGCATTAGAATTACTTAGGACCAATTAAATTTGACATGCAAGCTCAAGAACCTGGTCACCTAAGCAGCAAAAAATTGCAATGAATAAAGCACTAGAACAAAAACTAATTGGACCATTGGGGGAGTCACATACCAAGAACAATCCCCCAAAGCAATTTTGTGAATGGAGCTTTGAGCAAGGAGATCGAAAATCGCAGCAAAATTAGCTAGAACTCGTGCTTGAGCTGGTTGGTGATTTTTTTGGGAGGAAGAAGGAGTGTGTGGTGGCTGGAATAAGTGGAGGGGAGCCACCACGGGCCGACGAGGCAGGGGGGCGCGCCCCAGGGGGGTGGGCGCGCCCTGGACCCTCGTGGCCAGGTGCCTGTTCCCCCTGATGTGTACTCAGTGCCAGATATTCTCAAATATTCTAGAAAAATTCATATTTCATTTTCGGGGCATTTGGAGAAATTTATTTTCGGGGTATTTTTTATTGCACGAATAATTCAGAAAACAGACAGAAAAATAATATTTTTACTTTATTTCAACTAAATAACAGAAAGTAAAAGGAGGGTACAGAAAGTTGTGCTTTCTAACTTCATCCATCTCATTCTCATCAAAAGGAATCCACTAACAAGGTTGATCAGGTCTTGTTAACAAACTCATTCCGATTTGCATGAAACCGGAGAATTTTCGAATAGCACTAGGTTACCTCAATGGGGATATGCACATCCCCAACAATAAGTATATCATATTTCTTCTTGACAGTAGGAAGAGGAAATTCAAAACCTCTAATAGTGATAGTTGGAATCTTTCCAATAGAATTGATACTGTGGACTTGAGGTTGTTTCCTCGGAAAGTCTACCGTATGCTCATTACCATTAACATGAAAAGTGACATTGCCTTTGTTGCAATCTATAACAGCCCCTACAGTATTCAAAAAGGGTCTTCCAAGTATAATAGACATACTATCGTCCTCGGGAATATCAAGAATAACAAAGTCCGTTAGAATAGTAACGTTTGCAACCACAACAGGCACATCCACACAAATACCGATAGGTATAGCCATTGATTTATCGGCCATTTGCAAAGTTTTTCAGTAGGTGTCAACTTATTCAAATCGAGTCTACGATATAAGGAGAGAGGCATAACACTAACACCGGCTCCAAGATCACATAAAGCAGTTTTAACATAGTTTCTTTTAATGGAGCATGGTATAGTTGGTAGTCCTGGATCTCCAAGTTTCTTGGGTATTCCACCCTTAAAAGTATAATTAGCAAGCATGGTGGAAATTTCAGCTTCCGGTATCTTTCTTTTATTTGTAACAATTTCTTTCATATACTTAGCATAAGGATTCATTTTAAGCATATCAGTTAATCGCATACGCAAAAAGATAGGTCTAATCATTTCAGTAAAGCGCTCAAAATCCTGATCATCCTTTTTCTTGGATGGTTTAGGAGGAAAAGGCATGGGTTTCTGAACCCATGCTTCTCTTTCCTTGCCGTCCTTCCTAGCAACAAAGTCTTTCTTATCATAACGTTGATTCTTTGATTGTGGGTTATCAAGATCAACAGTAGGTTCAATCTCTACATCATTGTCATTGCTAGGTTGAGAATCAACACGAACATCATCATTAACATTATCACTAGGTTCATGTTCATTACCAGATTGTGTTTCAGCATCAGAAATAGAAATATCATTGGGATTCTCAGGTGTCAACAATAGGTTCACCAGAATCATGCAAAAGTCATGTCATTTTTCTTTCTCTTTTTCTTAGAAGGACTAGGTGCATCAACATTAGTTCTTTGAGAATCCTGCTCAATTCTCTTAGGGTGACTGCTACCTCTTGAGCACTGCATTGGTTTTCCCTTGAAGAGGAAAGGGTGATGCAGCAAAGTAGCGTAAGTATTTCCCTCAGTTTTTGAGAACCAATGTATCAATCCAGTAGGAGGCTACGCGCGAGTCCCTCACACCTGCACAATAGAAATAAATCCTCGCAACCAACGCGATAAGGGGTTGTTAATCCCTTCACGGTCACTTACGAGAGTGAGATCTGATAGATATGATAGGATAATATTTTTGGTATTTTTGTAATAAAGATGCAAAGTAAAGAAAGCAAAATAAAGACGGCGCCAGAAATAGCTTGTTGTAGGGAGATTAATATGATGGAAGATAGACTCGGGGGCCATAGGTTTCACTAGTGGCTTCTCTCAGGAGCATAAGTATTTTACAGTGGGTGAACGAATTACTGTTGAGCAATTGACAGAATTGAGCATAGTTATGAGAATATCTAGGTATCATCATGTATATAGGCATCACGTCCGAGACAAGTAGACCGACTCCTGCCTGCATCTACTACTATTACTCCACTCATCGACAGCTATCCAGCATGCATCTAGAGTATTAAGTTCATGAAAACAGAGTAACGCCTTAAGCAAGATGACATGATGTAGAGGGATAAATTCATGCAATATGATAAAAAAAACGCTATCTTGTTATCCTCGATGGCAACTATACAATACGTGCCTTGCTGCCCCTACTGTCACTGGGAAAGGACACCGCAAGATTGAACCCAAAGCTAAGCACTTCTCCCATTGCAAGAAAGATCAATCTAGTAGGCCAAACCAAACTAATAATTCAAAGAGACTTGCAAAGATAACCAATCATACATAAAAGAATTCAGAGAAGATTCAAATACTGTTCATAGATAATCTTGATCACAAACCCACAATTCATCGGTCTCAACAAACACACCGCAAAAAGAAGATTACATCGAATAGATCTCCACAAGAGAGGGGGAGAACATTGTATTGAGATCCAAAAAGAGAGAAGAAGCCATCTAGCTACTAACTATGGACCCGAAGGTCTGAGGTAAACTACTCGCACTTCATCGGAGAGGCTATGGTGTTGATGTAGAAGCCCTCCGTGATGGATGCCCTCTCCGGCGGAGCTCCGGAACAGGCCCCAAGATGGGATCCCGTGGGTACAAAAGGTTGCGGCGGTGGAATTAGGTTTTTGGCTCCGTATCTGATCGTTTGGGGGTACGTAGGTATATATAGGAGGAAGAAGTACGTCGGTGGAGCAACGTGGGGCCCACGAGGGTGGAGGGCGCGCCCTGGGGGGGTGGGCGCGCCCCCTACCTCGTGGCCTCCTGGAAGCTTCTCTTATGTAGGGTCCAAGTCTCCTGGATCATGTTCGTTCCAAAAATCACGCTCCCGAAGGTTTCATTCCGTTTGGACTCCGTTTGATATTATTTTTCTGCGAAACTCTGAAATAGGCAAAAAAACAGCAATTCTGGGCTGGGCCTCTGGTTAATAGGTTAGTCCCAAAAATAATATAAAAGTGAAAAATAAAGCCCAATAATTTCCAAAACAGTAGATAATATAGCATGGAGCAATCAAAAATTATAGATACGTTGGAGACGTATCAAGCATCCCCAAGCTTAATTTCTGCTCTTCCTCGAGTAGGTAAATGATAAAAAAGATAATTTTTGATGTGGAGTGCTACTTGGCATAATTTCAATGTAATTCTTCTTAATTGTGGTATGAATATTCAGATCTGAATGATTCAAGATAAAAGTTCATATTGACATAAAAATAATAATACTTCAAGCATACTAACTAAGCAATTATGTCTTCTCAAAATAACATGGCCAAAGAAAGTTCATCCCTACAAAATCATATTGTTTAGTCATGCTCCATTTTCGTCACACAAGAATGCTCTCATCATGCACAACCCCGATGACAAGCCAAGCAATTGTTTCATACTTTAGAAATCTCAAACCTATAAACTTTCACGCAATATATGAGCGCGAGCCATGGACATAGCACTATGGGTGGAATAGAATATGATGATGGGGGTTATGTGGAGAAGACAAAAAGGAGAAAGTCTCACATCAACGAGGCTAATCAATGAGCTATGGAGATGCCCATCGATTGATGTTAATGCAAGGAGTAGGGATTGCCATGCAACGGATGCACTAGAGCTATAAATGTATGAAAGCTCAACAAAAGAAACTAAGTGGGTGTGCATCCAACTTGCTTGCTCACGAAGACCTAGGGCACTTGAGGAGGCCCATTGTTGGAATATACAAGCCAAGTTCTATAATGAAAAATTCCCACTAGTATATGAAAGTGACAAAACAAGAGACTCTATCATGAAGATTATGGTGCTACTTTGAAGCACAAGTGTGTTAAGGGATAGTAGCATTGTCCCTTCTCTCTTTTTCTCTCATTTTTTGGGCCTTCTTTCTTTTTTATGGCCTTTATCTTTTTTTTATTACTCACTTGGGACAATGCTCTAGAAAATGATGATCATCACACTTCTATTTATTTACAACTCAATGATTACAACTCAATACTAGAACAAAGTATGACTCTATATGATTGCCTCCGGCGGTCTACTAGGATATGCAATGAACCAAGAGTGACATGTATGAAAGAATTATGAACGGTGGCTTTGCCACAAATACTATGTCAACTACATGATCATGCTAGCAATATGACAATGATGAATGTGTCATGATAAACGGAGTGGTGGAAAGTTGCATGGCAATATATCTCGGAATGGCTATGGAAATGCCATAATAGGTAGGTATGGTGGCTGTTTTGAGGAAGATATAATGAGGTTTATGTTTGAAAGAGCGTATCATATCACGGGGTTTGGATGCACGGGCGAAGTTTGCACCAACTCTCAATGTGAGAAAGGGCAATGCACGGTACCGAAGAGTCTAGCAATGATGGAAGGGTGAGAGTGCGTATAATCCATGGACTCAACATTAGTCATAAAGAACTCACATACTTATTGCAAAAATCAACAAGTCATCAAAAACCAAGCATTACGCGCATGCTCCTAGGGGGATAGATTGGTAGGAAAAGACCATCGCTCGTCCCCGAGCGCCACTCATAAGGAGGACAATCAAAGAACACCTCATGTTTCAAATTTGTTACATAACATTCACCATACGTGCATGCTACGGGACTTGCAAACTTCAACACAAGCATTTCTCAAATTCACAACTACTCAACTAGCATGACTTTGATATTATTACCTCCATATCTCAAAACAATTATCAAGCATCAAACTTCTCTTAGTATTCAACACACTCATAAGAAAGTTTTTACTATTCTTGAATACCTAGCATATTAGGATTATTTAAGCAAATTACCATGCTATTTAAGACTCTCAAAATAATCTAAGTGAAGCATGAGAGATCAATAGTTTCTATAAAACAAATCCACCACCGTGCTCTAAAAGATATAAGTGAAGTACTAGAGCAAAAACTATATAACTCAAAATATATAAGTGAAGCACATAGAGTATTCTAACAAATTCCAAATCATGTATGGCTCTCTCAAAAGGTGTGTACAGCAAGGATGATTGTGGTAAACTAAAAAGCAAAGACTCAAATTATACAAGACGCTCCAAGCAAAACACATATCATGTGGTGAATAAAAATATATCTCCAAGTAAAGTTACCGATGGAAGTAGACGAAAGAGGGGATGCCTTCCGGGGCATCCCCAAGCTTTGGCTTTTTGGTGTCCTTAGATTATCTTGGGGGTGCCATGGGCATCCCCAAGCTTAATCTCTTGCCACTCCTTGTTCCATAATGCATCAAAATCTTTCACCCAAAACTTGAAAACTTCACAACACAAAACTCAACAGAAATCTCGTGAGCTCCGTTAGCGAAAGAAAACAAAAGACCACTTCAAGGTACTGTAATGAACTCATTCTTTATTTATATTGGTGTTAAACCTACTGTATTCCAACTTATCTATGGTTTATAAACTATTTTACTAGGCATAGATTCATCAAAATAAGCAAACACCACACGAAAAACAGAATCTGTCAAAAACATAACAGTCTGTAGTAATCTGTAACTAACGCCAACTTCTGGAACTCCAAAAAATCAGACAAAATAGGAAGACCTAGGCAATTTTTTTATTGATGAGCAGAAATTGGAATCAGTATTTTATCACGTTCTGGTGATTTTTAACAATTTTTTGTGAATAGAAAGTTTCTGGAAATTTCTGCAAGATCAAATAACTATCATCCAAGAAGATCCTATAGGTTTAACTTGGCCCAAACACTAATTAAAACATAAAAACACATATAACCAGAGGCTATTACAAAGATTTATTCCTAAACAGAAGCAAAAAGCAAAAAAACTAAAAATAAAATTGGGTTACCTCCCAACAAGCGCTATCGTTTAACGCCCCTAGCTAGGCATAAAAGCAAGGATAGATCTAGGTATTGCCATCTTTGGTAGGTAATCCATAAGTGGCTCTCATGGCAATTGTATTTTCTTCCTAGGGAAGTGTTCCATGCCTTTATTTAATGGAAATTGGAATCTAATATTCCCTTTCTTCATATCAATAATTGCACCAATCGTTCTAAGGAAAGGTCTACCGAGAATAATAGGACATGAAGGATTGCAATCTATATCAAGAACGATAAAATCTACGGGCACATAATTCCTATTTGCAACAATAAGAACATCATTAATTCTTCCCATAGGTTTCTTAATAGTGGAATCCGCAAGGTGCAAGTTTAGAGAGCAATCATCAGAATCACAGAAATCTAGCAAATCGCACAAAGTTTTGGGAATAGTGGAAACACTAGCACCCAAATCACATAAAGCATAGAACTAATGATCCTTAATCTTAATTTTAATAGTAGGTTCCCACTCATCATAAAGTTTTCTAGGGATAGAAACTTCCAACTCAAGTTTTTCTTCATAAGATTACATCAAGGCATCAACGATATGTTTAGTAAACGCTTTATTTTGGCAATAAGCATGAGGAGAATTTAGCACGGATTGCAACAAGGAAATACAATCTATCAAAGAGAAATTTTCATAATTAAATTCCTTGAAATCCAAAATAGTGGGTTTAGCAACATCTAGGGTTTTAATCTCTTCAATCCCACTTTTATCAATTTTAGCATCAAGATCTAAAAACTCCAAATTTTTGGAACGCCTTCTAGGTAAAGGTGGATCATATTCAGTCCCATCATTATCAAGATTCATATTGCAAAACAAAGATTTAATAGGGGACACATTAATAACTTTTAGATATTCATCTTTATTTTCATAGAAATGTGAAGAACACGCTTTCATAAAGCAATCTTTCTTAGCACGCTCCTAGCGGTTCTTTCTTTGCACTCATCATCAAAATTCTCATGGCTTTGAGAGACTCATTGATATCATTCTTAGGAGGAATAGATCTAAGCTTTAAAGAATCAACATCAAGAGAAATTCTATCAACGTTCCTAGCCAGTTCATCAACTTTAAGAAATTTTTCTTCAAGCAAAGAAATGAAATTCTTTTGTGAATTCATAAACTCTTTAACACTAGTCTCAAATTCAGAGGGCATCTTATTAAAATTTCCATAAGAGTTGTTGTAGGAATTACCATAATTATTAGAGGAATTACTAGGATAAGGCCTAGGATTAAAGTTTCCTCTATATGCGTTGTTACCAAAATTATTCCTACCAACAAAATTCACATCCATAGATTCATTATTATTCTCAATCAAAGTAGACAAAGGCATATCATTAGGATCAGAAGAAACACGCTTACTAGCAAATAATTTCATAAGTTCATCCATCTTTCCACTCAAAACATTAATTTCTTCTATCGCATGCACTTTTTTATTAGTAGATCTTTCAGTGTGCCATTGAGAATAATTAACCATAATATTATCTAGGAGTTTAGTAGCTTCTCCTAAAGTGATTTCCATAAAAGTGCCTCCCGCGGCCGAATCTAAAAGATTTCTAGAAGCAAAATTCAATCCGGCATAAAATTTTGTATAATCATCCACAAATTCAAACCATGAGTAGGGCAATTACGTATCATTAATTTCATCCTCTCCCAAGCTTGTGCAACATGTTCATGATCAAGTTGCTTAAAATTCATAATATCGTTTCTAAGAGAGATGATCTTAGCGGGAGGAAAATACTTAGAGATAAAAGCATCTTTGCACTTGTTCCAAGAATCAATACTATTTTTAGGCAAAGACGAAAACCAAGCTTTAGCACGATCTCTAAGCGAAAAAGGAAATAGCTTCAATTTAACAATATCATTATCAACATCTTTCTTCTTTTGCATATCACACAAATCAACGAAGCTATTTAGATGAGTAGCGGCATCTTCACTAGGAAGGCCGGCGAATTGATCTTTCATGACAAGATTCAACAAAGCAGCATTGATTTCGCAAGATTCAGTATTGGTAAGAGGAGCAATCGGAGTGCTAAGGAAATCATTATTGTTGGTATTGGTAAAGTCACATAATTTGGTATTATCTTGAGCCATCGTGACAAGCAAGCAATCCAACACACGAGCAAACAAAAAGCAAGCGAAAAAGAGGTGAACGGAAAAGAGAGGGCGAATAAAACGGCAAGGGTGAAGTGGGGGAGAGGAAAACGAGAGGGATATGGCAAAAAATGTAATGCGGGAGATAAGGGATTGTGATGGGTACTTGGTATGTTGACTTTTGCGTAGACCTCCCCGGCAACGGCGCCAGAAATCCTTCTTGCTACCTCTTGAGCACTGTGTTGGTTTTCCCTTGAAGAGGAAAGGGTGATGCAGCAAAGTAGCGTAAGTATTTCCCTCAGTTTATGAGAACCAAGGTATCAATCCAGTAGGAGGCTACGCGCGAGTCCCTCGCACCTGCACAATAGAAATAAATCCTCGCAACCAACGCGATAAGGGGTTGTCAATCCCTTCACGGTCACTTACGAGAGTGAGATCTAGTAGATATGATAGGATAATATTTTTGGTATTTTTGTAATAAAGATGCAAAGTAAAGAAAGCAAAATAAAGACGGCGCCAGAAATAGCTTGTTGTAGGGAGATTAATATGATGGAAGATAGACCCGGGGGCCATAGGTTTCACTAGTGGCTTCTCTCAAGAGCATAAGTATTTTACGGTGGGTGAACGAATTACTATTGAGAAATTGACAGAATTGAGCATAGTTATGAGAATATCTAGGTATGATCATGTATATAGGCATCACGTTTGAGACAAGTAGACTGACTCCTGCCTGCATCTACTACTATTACTCCACTCATCGACCGCTATCCAGCATGCATCTAGAGTATTAAGTTCATGAAAATAGAGTAACGCCTTAAGCAAGATGACATGATGTAGAGGGATAAATTCATGCAATATGATAAAAAAAACCATCTTGTTATGCTCGATGGCAACAATACAATACGTGCCTTGCTGCCCCTACTGTCACTGGGAAAGGATACCGCAAGATTGAACCCAAAGCTAAGCACTTCTCCCATTGCAAGAAAGATAATTCTAGTAGGCCAAACCAAACTGATAATTCGAAGAGACTTGCAAAGATAACCCATCATACATAAAAGAATTCAGAGAAGATTCAAATATTGTTCATAGATAATCTTGATCATAAACCCACAAGGTCTCAACAAACACACCGCAAAAAGAATATTACATCGAATAGATCTCCACGAGAGAGGGGGAGAACATTGTATTGAGATCCAAAAAGAAAGAAGAAGCCATCTAGCTACTAACTATGGACCCGAAGGTCTGAGGTAAACTACTCGCACTTCATCGGAGAGGCTATGGTGTTGATGTAGAAGCCCTCCGTGACGGATGCCCTCTCCGGCGGAGCTCCGAAACAGGCCCCAAGATGGGATCTCGTGGGTACAGAAGGTTGCGGCAGTGGAATTAGGTTTTTGGCTCCGTATCTGATCGTTTGGGGGTACGTAGGTATATATAGGAGGAAGAAGTACGTCGGTGGAGCAACATGGGGCCCACGAGGGTGGAGGGCGCGCCCTGGGGGGTGGGCGCGCCGCCTACCTTGTGGCCTCCTGGAAGCTTCTCTTACGTAGGGTCCAAGTCTCCTGGATCATGTTCGTTCCAAAAATCACGCTCCTGAAGGTTTCATTCCGTTTGGACTCCGTTTGATATTATTTTTCTACGAAACTCTGAAATAGGCAGAAAACAACAATTCTGGGCTGGGCCTCCGGTTAATAGGTTAGTCCCAAAAATAATATAAAAGTGAATAATAAAGCCCAATAATGTCCAAAACAGTAGATAATATAGCATGGAACAATCAAAAATTATAGATACGTTGGAGACGTATCAGTGACCTTCAGGATACAAAGGTTCCTGGGTCATTCTACCCCCTCTAGTCACAACTGCATTATCATTTTTCTTACTATTTAATTCACTGAGCAAATCATTCTGAGCTTGAAGTACTTGTTCTACTTGAGTGGTAACCATAGAAGCATGTTACTAATGAGTTTAAGTTCACCTTTAACTCTAGACATATAATCACTCAAGTGTTCAATCATATAAGCATTGCATTTTAATTCTCTACCAAAATAAGCATTGAAATCCTCTTGCTTAACCATAAAATTATCAAACTCATCTAAGCATTGGATATCAAACTTAGTAGGAGGGATTTCAGCTTTATCATATCTATAGAGAGAATTTACCTTCACTACCTGTGTCGGGTTATCAAGACCATGTGTTGCTTCAACAGGAGGTAAATAAGACCATGTATTTCTTCAACAGGAGGTAAATTCTTAACATCTTCAGCTTTTATACCTTTTTCATTCATAAATTTCTTTGCCTCTTGCATATCTTCTGGACTGAGAAATAGAACACCCCTTTTCTTCGGAGTTGGCTTAGGAATTGGCTCAGGAGTTGACTCAGGAAGTCTCCAATTATTTTCATCAGTCAACATATTATTCAATATAATTTCAGCTTCATCAGCTGTTCTTTCCCTGAAAACACAACCAGCACAACTATCCAGGTGGTCTTTGGAAGCATCGGTTAGTCCATTATAAAAGATATCAAGTATTTCATTTTTCTTAAGAGGATGATCAGGCAAAGCATTAAGTAATTGGAGAAGCCTCCCCCAAGCTTGTGGGAGACTCTCTTCTTCAATTTGCACAAAATTATATATATCCCTTAAGGCGGCTTGTTTCTTATGAGCGGGGAAATATTTAGCAGAGAAGTAATAAATCATATCCTGGGGACTACGCACACAACCAGGATCAAGAGAATTAAACCATGTCTTAGCATCACCCTTTAATGAGAACAGAAATAATTTAAGGATATAGTAGTAGCGATTTTTCTCATCATTAGTGAACAGGCTGGCTATATCATTTAATTTAGTAAGATGTGCCACAATAGTTTCATATTCATAGCCACAGAAAGGATCAGATTCAACCAAAGTAATTATATCAGGATCGACAGAGAATTCATAATCCTTATCAGTAACAAAGATAGGTGAAGTAGCATAAGCAGGATCATATTTCATTCTAGCATTCAGAGATTTTTGTTTCAGCTTAACTAATAATTTCTTAAGATCACTCCTGTCATTGCAAGCAAGAAAGTCTCTAGCAGTTTCTTCATCCATAGCATAACCTTCAGGAACAATAGGCAATTCATACTTAGGGGGAGAATCTTCATCATCACTTTCATCAATATTATCAGTTTCAATAATTTCATTCTCTCTAGCCCTAGCAAGTTGTTCATCAAGAAATTCACCTAGTGGCACAGTAGTATCAAGCATAGAAGTAGTTTCATCATAAGTATCATGCATAGCAGAAGTGGCATCATCAATAACATGCGACATATCAGAATTAATAGCAGAAGCAGGTTTAGGGGTCGCAAGCTTACTCAAAACAGGAGGTGAATCAAGTGCAGAGCTAGATGGCAGTTCCTTACCTCCCCTCGTAGTTGAGGGATAAATTTTTGTTTTAGCGTCTTTCAAGTTCTTCTCAGTGACCAGCAGATATAAATCCCAAGTGACTCAAAGAATAGAGCTATGCTCCCCGGCAACGGCGCCAGAAAATAGTCTTGATAACCCACAAGTATAGGGGATCGCAACAGTTTTCGAGGGTAGAGTATTCAACCCAAATTTATTGATTCGACACAAGGGGAGCCAAATAATATTCTCAAGTTTTAGCAGTTGAGTTGTCAATTCAACCACACTTGGATAACTTAATATCTGCAGCAAAGTATTTAGTAGCAAAGTAATATGATAGTAACGGTAACAGTGGCAAAGGTAATATTTTTGGGTTTTGTAGTGATTGTAACAGTAGCAACGGTAAAGTAAATAAGAAAAGAACAGTATGTGAAAAGCTCGTAGGCATTGGATCGGTGATGGATAATTATGTCGGATGCGGTTCATCATGCAACAGTTATAACATAGGGTGACACATAACTAGCTCCAATTCATCAATGTAATGTAGGCATGTATTCCGAATATAGTCATACGTGCTTATGGAAAAGAACTTGCATGACATCTTTTGTCCTACCCTCCCGTGGCAGCGGGGTCCTATTGGAAACTAAGGGATATTAAGGCCTCCTTTTAATAGAGTACCGGAACAAAGCATTAACACTTAGTGAATACATGAACTCCTCAAACTACGGTCATCACCGGGAGTGGTCCCGATTATTGTCACTTCGGGGTTGCCAGATCATAACACATAGTAGGTGACTATTGACTTGCAAGATAGGATCAAGAACTCACATATATTCATGAAAACACAATAAGTTCAGATCTGAAATCATGGCACTCGGGCCCTAGTGACAAGCATTAAGCATAGCAAAGTCATAGCAACATCAATCTCGGAACATAATGGATACTAGGATCAAACCCTAACAAAACTAACTCGATTACATGGTAAATCTCATCCAACCCATCACCGTCCAGCAAGCCTACGATGGAATTACTCACGCACAGCGGTGAGAATCATGAAATTGGTGATGGAGGATGGTTGATGATGACGACGGCGATGGATTCCCCTCTCCGGAGCCCCGAACGGACTCCAGATCAGCCCTCCCGAGAGAGATTAGGGCTTGGCGGCAGCTCCGTATCGTAAAACGCGATGAATCCTTCTCTCTGGTTTTTTTCTCCCCGAACGTGAATATATAAAGTTGGAGTTGAGGTCGGTGGAGCTCCAGGGGTCCCACGAGGCAGGGAGGCGTGCCCCCCACCCTCGTGGACAGGGTGTGGGCCCCCTGGTCTTGATTCTTTCGCCAGTATTTTTTATATTTTCCAAAAATAATCTCTGTCGATTTTCAGGTCATTCTGAGAACTTTTGTTTCTGCACAAAAATAACACCATGGCAACTCTGCTGAAACAGCGTCAGTCCGGGTTAGTTCCATTCAAATCATGCAAGTTAGAGTCCACAACAAGGGCAAAAGTGTTTGGAAAAATAGATACGACAGAGACGTATCGTGCCACACAGTTAGTTTTAGTGAACTGTGTCTATTGCGTCATCCGACTTGTCTAATGTTCATAAATGTGGCGAAAAATGACGCGGGAGAGGGTCAAAACACGAACACACTTGCATGTGGACCCAATTTATGTATCAAAAGGGTGGTTTGATTTTCAAATACCAAATGCAACTTCGATGTGGCACCTCTCTCGCAAAGCGCACGATATTGCTTTCCCCCACCCCCTCGTGTCGGCACGAAGGGAATCCTAAGCTATGAATGCATGCCCCCCCAACCGAGGTTCACCTAGCAAAGTGCGAAGTAGTTAGCAGACCCCCTCCTCCCTCGTGTCGGCACGAAGGGAATCCTAAGCTATGAATGCATGCCCCCCAACCGAGGTTCATTCACCTAGCAAAGCACGAAGTAGCTAGCAGCTCCCCACCCTCATGTCGGCACGAACGGAATCCTAAGCTACGAATGCATGCCCCCAACTGAGGTTCACCATAGCAAAGTGCGAAGTAGCTAGCAGCCCCCCTCCCTCGTGTCGGCATGAAGGGAATCCTAAGCTATGAATGCATGCCCCTCCCAACCGAGGTTCACCTTAGCAAAGTGCGAAGTAGCTAGCAGCCCCCCTCCCTCGTGTCGGCATGAAGGGAATCCTAAGCTATGAACGCATGCCCCCAAACCGAGGTTCACCTAGCATAGTGCGAAGTAGCTAGCAGCCCCCCTCCCTCGTGTCGGCACGAAGGGATTCCTAAGCTATGAATGCATGCCCCCCAAACCGAGGTTCACCTAGCAAAGTGCAAAGTAGCTAGTAGCCCCGTCCCTCGTGGCGGCACGAAGGGAATCCTAAGCTATGAATGCATGCCCTCCCCCCCCCCCAACCAAGGTTCACCCTAGCAAAGTGCGAAGTAGCTAGCAGCCACCCCTCCCTCGTGTCGGCATGAAGGGAATCCTAAGCTATGAATGCATGCCCCCAACTGAGCTTCACCTAGCAAAGTGCGAATTAGCTAGTTGTCCCCCTCGTGTCGGCACGAAGGGAATCCTAAGCTATGAATGCATGCCCCCTCCCCCCAACCGAGGTTCACCTAGCAAAGTGGGAAGTAGCTAGTAGCCCCCCACCCCCCTTGTGTCGCCATGAAGGGAATCCTAAGCTATGAATGCATGCCCCCCCAACCGAGGTTCACCTAGCAAAGTGTGAAGTAGCAACCCCCCCCCCTCCCCACACACACACTTTCAGTCGGCGGGCCAGAGAGGCATATATCTCACCAAGATGGATCGTAAAATGGACCAAGAATAATCCACCTTGGTCGTACAACCTCTCTCTTGTTGTTGGTCAAAGTGATGGCCGTCCATGCGACCCCGGAGATGGGCTAGCTCGCCAATAATCATGCGAGTAGCTAGTCCCCGAAGACAACCACTGCATGCGTGTGGCCCAAACATATGTATGGAGAGGTGTGTTTTTGAGTAACAATGGAACAACTTTGATGTGGCACCGTGATTTCGAACTAGAAATCCCCACAGTGAGTGAGGGTTAGGTTGACGATGCATATGTATGTTACACCACACTTCAAGCCAACGGTGGGGATTCATGCATGCATGCATAGTATATGCGCTCAAACTTAATTAGGTCAGAATCTCACCATGACCTATACTATGATAACACGAACCAAATGAAGAATCCGCCAGGGTAACCTATCTTGTTGTTGGTCAAGGTGATCATGGATGTCCACGCGGGCCCATGAATATATAGGCTTGTCGCCGATAACCGCACGAGGGAGTGTATCGTTCGAAGGAAACCACTACATGCATATGTATGGAGGTGATGCGTGCATGCATGTTTGAATACACAACATTGATGTGGCGCGTGTGTCAAAAATCGTGCACTAGCTCCCCACACAGAGTGAGATCGGTTCATGATGTGTCGTTGCACTAGCCACTTCGACTCGATGGGAGGGATTCATACGTACACATGCATGTGTGTGTGCTCAAAATGTACCCAGAGCAAAAATAATAATCCCCTCCTAAGTCAAATTAACCTCTCTTGTTGTCAGGCGAAAAGTAGTGACGGATCAAGCGGGCCCACAGATGGAAAGCATCAATATCGCTGATAACCGCTTAAGTGGGTGCGAGAGGACAACCACCACCGCTTTGCATGTGGGCCAAACATATATATGTTGAATACCCAAAATGCACAACTTTGATGTGCCACATGCCTCAAAAACCGTAAACCATGCACCCACACAAAGTGAGGTTCATATCAAGCGTACTACATATGATGGTCCCCTTCCCCCCTCTTCACCGCATACTATATGCTCCTGCAGTAATATATGTCCAACCCAAAAGAATCCTCATCGATGGTGAAATTAATTAACACTAATAGGGAAAACCCTAGTAGTAGCACTTGAAATATGCATAGAAGTAGCGCAGGGTCCAGCGCTACTGCTAGCGCGCTACAGCTAAGTTGTAGGACTAGCGCTTTTATGGGCAGCGCTACTGGTAAGTATTGTTAGCAGTAGTGTGAGACCCCGTCGCAGATCTGGTCTCCGTCCATCCCCTGATGCCCGCGCCTTCCCCTCTCCCATCCTCTGCGCCCCCCCCCC
Organism: Triticum aestivum; assembly: GCF_018294505.1. NCBI lineage: Eukaryota > Viridiplantae > Streptophyta > Magnoliopsida > Poales > Poaceae > Triticum > Triticum aestivum. The sequence continues at coordinate 570,864,520 of NC_057799.1, forward strand.
CCCGATTGGATCGGGGGGATCGAACCGCCGCCGCCGCCCGGAACGCCACCGCCGCGCCCTACCTCGTCGACGACCACCTCGCCGGACTGCCTCCACTCTGTTCGCGTCGTCTCCGACCTCCACCTCGCGCCCCACTGCCCCGTCCCTACGCCTCACGGTGAGGACCCCGGACCTCCTCTCTCCCCTCTGTCCCCGTGCACGCTGACCACGCTCACCACGACCCCGCCGCACCCACGGCCGCGCCTTCGCGCGCGCGCCTGCTTGCCGGAGCTCGCGCTTTGGGCAGCACGCGCTCACCCCACGCCCGGTCCCGCTCCCGTGCGCCCATAGCCGCGACCGCGTCGCCCTGCTCTAACTCCGCCAACACGCTCCGGCCGCCGCTGGCCTCGCCCGTATCGCTACGCGCCCGCCTGCGCGAGGCCGGGTCGTCGCCACGCCCCGGTGCTGCCCCGCCGTGGCCTCACCGGTGCCATCTCCGGCGCCCGGCGCCCCTCCGTGCCCACTGTCCCTCGCCCGGGTTGGGCAGCTCCAGCGCCCCATCGCCCGCTAACCCGCATCGGCCCCCTGGGCCTTTGACATGTGGGGCCGCCCCCAGAACGTTAAAAAAAAGTGAATGAAGAAAATTAATAATAATAACTAAATAAAAATGTTAATCAATTAATTAATTCATTAACTAAATTAATTAATTGTATTTAATTAACCTAATAACTAACTAACCTAATTAACTACTGTTAATTAATTAGACAGCCTATGACATGCAGGACCCACAGAAATTATTCACTGGTTGACCTAGTCAACAGTTGATTGTACTGTTGACTTTGACCTGGCCCCACATGTCATTGACTGTGGCTGGCAACACGCTAGGTGACAAAAGTAAATTTACATTTTTAATTGCGAAATTAATAATAAATCCAGATATTTCAGAAAATGTTTAAAACTTTGAAAATTAATATAAAATAAACCGTAACTCGGATGAAAATGTTTTGTACATGAAAGTTGCTCAGAACGACGAGACGAATCCGAATACGCTGTCCGTTCATCCACCACACATCCCTAACCTATCGAACTCACAACTTTCCCCCTCCGGTTCATCTGTCCGAAAACGCGAAACACCGGGAATACTTTCCCGGATGTTTCCCCCCTTCGCCGGTATCACCTACTACCGCGATTGGGCACGCCTAGCATCACGCTTTGTCATGTCATGCATCATCATGCATTTGTTGCATTGTATTTATTGTTTCTTCCCCCTCTTCTCTCCGGTAGACTACGAGACCGACGCCGCTGCTGGTGCCCCGACCGACTACGCCATTGACGACCCCTCCTTCTTGCCAGAGCAACCAGGCAAGCCCCCCCTTGATCACCAGATATCGCCTATTCTTCTCTATACTGCTTGCATTAGAGAAGTGTAGCATCTTACTGCTTTACGTTAATCCTATCCTGATGCATAGCCTGTCATTGTTGCTAACGTTGTTACCCTTACCTGCTATCCTACTGTTTAGCATAGGATGCTACTGTTCCATCAGTGGCCCTACACTCTTGTTCGTCTGCCATGCTATACTACTGGGCCGTGATCACTTCGGGAGGTGATCACGGCTATATACTATATACATTATATACATGACACATGTGGTGACTAAAGTCGGGTCGGCTCGTTGAGTACCCGCAAGTGATTCTGATGAGGGGGCTGAAACGACAGGTGGCTCCATCCCGGTAGAGGTGGGCCTGGGTTCCTGACGGCCCCCGACTGTTACTTTGTGGCGGAGCGACAGGGCAGGTTGAGACCACCTAGGAGAGAGGAGGGCCTGGCCCTAGTCGGCGTTCGCAGATACTTAACACGCTTAACGAGATCTTGGTATTTGATCTGAGTCTGGCCACTAGCCTATACGCACTAACCAACTACGCGAGAACAGTTATGGGCACTCGACGTCGTGGTATCAGCCGAAGCCTTCGTGACGTCAGCGACGGAGTGGCACGCGCCGGATTGGACTGTAACGCCTGCTAGGCTAGGTCTGCTTCCGGCCGTGTTCGCAACGTGCAGGTGTGCAATGGGCGATGGGCCCAGACCCCTGCGTGCATAGGATTTAGACCGGCGTGCTGACCGCTCTGTTGTGCCTAGGTGGGGCTGCGACGTGTTGATCTTCCGAGGCCGGGCATGACCCAGGCAAGTGTGTCCAGCCAAATGGGATCAAGCGTGTTGGGTTATGTGGTGCACCCCTGCAGGGAAGTTTATCTATTCAAATAATCGTGTCCCTCGGCAAAAGGACGACCCGGAGTTGTACCTTGACCTTATGACAACTAGAACTGGATACTTAATAAAACACACCCTTCCAAGTGCCAGATATAACCAGTTGATCGCTCTCTAACAGGGCGACGAGGAGGGGATCGCCGGGTAGGATGATGCTATGCGATGCTACTTGGAGGACTTCAATCTACTCTCTTCTACATGCTGCAAGATGGAGGCTGCCAGAAGCGTAGTCTTCGACAGGACTAGCAACCCCCCCCCTTATTCTAGCATTCTGGGGTTCAGTCCACCGATATGGCCCTTTACACATATAACCATGCATATGTAGTGTAGCTCCTTGCTTGCGAGTACTTTGGATGAGTACTCACGGTTGCTTTCCTCCCTCTTTTCCCCCTTTCCTTTCTACCTAGTTGTCGCAACCAGATGCTGGAGCCTAGGAGCTACGCCATCGTCGACGACGACTCCTACTACACCGGAGGTGCCTACTACTACGTGCAGGCCGCTGACGACGACCAGGAGTAGTTTAGGAGGATCCCAGGCAGGAGGCCTGCGCCTCTTTCGATCTGTATCCCAGTTTGTGCTAGCCTTCTTAAGGCAAACTTGTTTAACTTATGCCTGTACTAAGATATTGTTGCTTCTGTTGACTCGTCTATGATCGAGCACTTGTATTCGAGCCCTCGAGGCCCCTGGCTTGTATTATGATGCTTGTATGACTTATTTTATTTTTAGAGTTGTGTTGTGATATCTTCCCGTGAGTCCCTAATCTTGATCGTACATGTTTGCGTGTATGATTAGTGTACGATTGAATCGGGGGCGTCACAAGTAGCGCCTCCGGGACCAGCGCTACTGATAACTCTTTGTAGTGCTTTTTCACATGAAGCACTGCTGCTAAACCAGCGCTACTACTAGGTTCCTTCCAGCGCTACTGCTAATGTTCCCACTTTCGCCGAATCGCACCCCCCTACGTATTTGTGATATATTTATACAGGCTCTATACAATAGTTTCATCAGATCATACTAAACATACACTATTCTCATCATATCATAGATATACTGTAGTCTCTTCATACCATCATCATCATCATTCAACACAAATATCATCATATCTCGAAAATAGCGATACACAAGTGCGATCATGGCATGTCTCAAATAAGTGCAACTGCATGGTCATGGCGCACACACAAGTTTCATCATCTCTATCTAAACCATGATGTAGAAGAGAAGAGCGATCAACATGAGCAAGAGCGCTACTATGTAGTACCGGCGGTCCCGCCCCTGCTCATGCTCGAGTGTCCACCTCAAATAACTACTTTCCACTTCGGCTCTGCTGTCGAACCCTCTGTGGCTAGCACCCGGGTACCTGTGCCCCTGGGCCTGAGCGGCTGGCCAGTGGTCGTAGACTCCTGGAAGCCTCCCAACGTACAGGGCGTAGTAACCCTTCGCCATCTCTGATCTATGTACCTGCATCGTGAGTTGATGAATTGAACGACAATATGCAACATAATGTACTTAAGAAAACAAAGAGGCATAATTAGAAAAATACAAGCAACCAATAGTAAACATAAATGACGAATTTCCTCATACCCAAACTAATTAACTAGAGCGATCTACGCTAGTTCAGGACCACGGTTTAGTTACATCACATAGTTTCGCCGTGCATAAATTCAAAGTTTTGCCATAGAATAAGACAGTAGTGACACATGCATTGTCATCAACAATCAGTCCTCCATGTCAGCGGTCCAATCTTCATAGTCAAGGAGGAAGCACCCGAGCTTCTTGAAAGGCTTCAGGTCCTGACACTGAGCGAGTAGCAGTGCTCGGAAATCTTCCCGCGTGATTGGCCCATGGTAGAACATCCATGTTGGTTCGAGGACCTGCTTCATGATCACTTGCGCAAGTTCACACTGTACGTGATAAAATTCAGCTCTGATTCGATGATCCGGTGTACTTCCTATGCTTGTTGCCCAGCTGACAATCTCGGCACCGTTGGTAGTAGGTGACATGCGAAGGCGTTGATTATCCCTTCTGTACTCGAGCAGGTGATGCATGAGGTAGAATCCACCATCCATACTGGTGTGCGGTTGCTGGATGCAGCGAAAGTCGGTCTTATGACCGAAAGCCAGCCCACAATTCCTGTACTTTTTCACCTTGATATATCCAGCAGACAGGCTGAAGGTTAACACGACACTATCAAGAACACTCTTTATGTGCTTGTAATCCTTTTTCTTAAGGTTCTTCGATGAGTCCAAGTACATAGCATGGGAGTATTCCAGGTACAAAACGATGAGGACGGCGCCCCCCGCTACGCAAATTAAGTACACCTCAAATTAGCCTCCATGCTTGCAAAGGAATGATTAACACTTACGAAAGGATATGTGCGGATGACTTACGTGGGATGATAAGGCACGAGAATCGCTTCCTTGTCCTTATTAGCGATCATGAATTCGCGGAGGTACTTGCTCGCATAGTCACGGTGCTCTTTGCAAACTTCCAAGAAGCTCTCGTGCATATAGTATGGGTCCGCGACGCAGATATATTTGATGTTCTCGACCCTGATGAAGTAGTTCTGATACATCGCATACATGCGGATGAACTGGAAATCCAGCTTGGTCATGTGCAACATGTCGTAGATGTAGTCAAATCGCATGATGAACTGATTCGCGGGCCAGTTCTCGACGTACAACTTCCCAGCCGGCACCTTAGCGCGCGTAAAGCGGGTATCCTGGGTTTTCCACGATCAGAAGGTTTTTCTCTCTGGCCAGCACATCTTCATGGAGTCTCCTTAGATCATTGCTTTGTATGTGCTCTAGAGCTTTGGCAGGTAGGATCGGGTCGCCGGTGACATGGAAACGCTTCTTACCTTCGACAGGTATTCTGTCTACCAGCCGGGGCTTCAGAGGCGGCTGGCTGCTTGAAGCAGCTCTGGCGCCTTTAGGACCTTTCTTGTCCGGTCTCCTCCTTTGCTTCTTGCCGGGGTGGCAGTAGTGAGCCCACCATACCTTCCCTAACCGCCACCCCCAGTGTCGTTGGGCTAATCAGTGGACGGCCCTCAGGGGGTTGCTGGGTACATGCAGCATCTGGAGGCGTCTCCTGCTAGGATCGCTTGAAGAGAGACTTTTTGCATTCCGCCTTAGGATATTCTGGTTCCGACAAATCAGGCAGCATCAAGTCATCATCTTCATGCTCATAGCCGGAGTCTTCGTCATCCTGAGCCATCAATCCTCCATCATCATAGGCGGTATTGAAATACTTGTCTGGGTCCTCATCATCATCCTCCATGTCATCATCAACATTTGCTTCTTTAACAGCGGGGGCGACATCATCTGGCACTAATGGAGGCTCTCCCTCGCGTCTTCTGCTATCACCCGCCACGACAGGTGCAGGTAATTTGGTAGGTGGGGTGGTGTTCATACCTTCTTGAGAAGGTGGTGTTGGAGTGATACTGGGCGCCTCGAGATGAAGAAGAGACTTGGGCCAAGGCAAGAACCAGTTCTTACATGCGCCAATCATCTTAGGGGTCTCGTCGTCATTGACTTGTATCGGAGGAGGCAAATCCTCGAAGCCCGCTAAGACACTGGCCACGTTAACCTTGAAGACTCCATCGGGCATCTCTCGGTTGTGGAACATGCGGTACTTAGGCTTCACGATCGTTGCCTTTCCCACGGCCACCTTCTGGCCCTTGATGTCGTAGAGTAGGGTGCACGGGGTGTCGTCGGCCTACGAAGGAGACATGTCTGCGACGTCAAACATCTGAAAGGCAACTGAAATGGAAGACTATAGACAGGCTGGTGAAAAGGGTATGACGCGTAATTACCGTGAGGGCATCGACCTCAGCCAGCAATGAAGGCCCGGCGAGCATGCAAGAGATGGAGGTCGGGCTGCTATGAACAGGAGCGGGACATTTTGCGGTTGCTTGAGCAGGTGCTGGTGCTCTGGTGTTCGCCGAATTGCTCCCGACAAAGCTGGGAAGGGGAAAGTCCTCCGGCAGTGCATTTGGATTGTTCTCCGTGAAATCAAAAAGTGCTGGAAGCAAGCTGACCACCGCGTTAGTGACCGCTGCATTGACGGCCCCGAGCAACTCTTCTTTGGACTCAGCTTTGGCCTTATTGACCGCAATCTTGACCTTCTCGTCGATGCTCTGCTGAGTGATGACCGAGTGTCTCTTCCTTCTTTCCTCTGGCTCCTCGTGGTAGCACGTCTTCCATGAGACGCCATCTCCAACGCCGTGCACACTTCCATAGGACGGCAGCTTGTCCACCGGGACCTTCTTCAGTATGTTCAAGGCCCGGTTGAATGGGGTGTCCCACTTGGGCCTCGCCGACGACTGTGATGGCTCGTCGCTTTCGGCTACCTTTTGGTGCTGCTCTTTCTGCAAAAGGAACGTGGATGATTTACTAATGTGACAAAAATTGTAGTTGAATTGATTGGCAACTATAATATGATAATGTGGTAATATAACAATTACCAGAAGTCTCATGAACTCCCTCGTGTTCGGGTCCGTGTAAAAGAGATTTTTGACTTTCTCCCACTTGTACTGGGCCCTGATCCAATCATGCTCCAGCGGGTCGGTGAACTCCGCCAAGGGGTCTGGGATTCCGTGACTTTCATGTTCGGCGTCCTCCTTGGCCCATACGTGTCGCTTCCCCTCATAACCACGGCTTCCGAGGCAGTGGGGAGGCGTGTTCCTGGCCTGGAGTGCCTTCATTTTCTCCGACCTTGCCTTGACTTCTTCTTTACCGCAATTCTCCTTGAATTTTGCAAAGTCCTCTTCCGTTATTGACGGATTATCAGCATCAATCTTGGACCACGGTTCATTCTTCTACATTGCTTTTTTCACCCGAACTTTCTAGGAGGACAAGTTGTTGGTGAACGTCACCATCGCCTTGTCATTTATCTTTGTCATCCAGGATCGTCCGACGACTCTTTATCTTCGCCTTCATTCCGGCCGGGGAACAGGAACCTACTGTGCAACTTCTTTAGGAGCATGTGATCCATATGTGGTATCTGCCTCAACCTCTTGTCGTTCATGTTGGCGGTTTCCCTGAGGATGCATCCAAGTTGATTGCCCAGCAAGAGAGCGCATACTCCGGCGCCGTTGGCTCTAACTTCTTGAGGTTCATCTCCGTGACCACAATTTGTCCGATGCCAAGCTCGTTTGGTCTTCGTGTCCTCTTCTTCTTCGGTGCTTTACCTGCTATGACAGCATCGTTGCTGGTCTCGGGGGTGGTGTCGGTCCCGGTGCCAGTGTCAGCGTCGATGTTGGGGTTGGTGCCACTGCCGCCAACATAAAACCCCATCTGGTGTTCGTCCAAGTAATCGAAACAATGATATGCTGCCTCGATGGGGTCTTCGAGGGGAGCAGAACCACCCACGACTTCGGCGTCGGTAGACATGTTTCCTATTGATCAACAATTGTAAATAAAAGATATAATGAAGAGGAAAAAGGGGCCTATGTTTGGTCGGAATGTTGATTCATTCCCCTTCCGGCAAATCCCGGGTACTCCATATGTCCTAGTTTCTAGCACAAGTCATGCCAAAAATCATAGAAATTGTCGGCATGACCTTTGCTAAAAAGTGGACATATGGAGCACGTGAAATTTGCCGGAACGGAAATGAATCAACATTCTGGCAAAACATAGGCCACTCGGATATTTTTCGACAATTGGCACAAGTTCATATAACAGATTTGATGCTATCTCAAGAGAACATGGCAACATCATATGACAAATTTCCAGGACTTAGCAAATTAATGAAGTGTTAAAAACAGCAACATTGTATAGGCTATATGCTCCTAAATTATCATCTGGGTTTTATTTGCTACTGGTTTTTATTTGATACTAGTTTTTATTTGCCCTAAACAAATTTTCCCTAGCTAAATTTGCTCATTTTCTTAAAAAGTTGGCCCTAGCTATATTTGCTACTGCCCTAATTAGCTACTAATTTTTATATTTTTTTGCTACTGTTTTTTATAGCTAATTTATATACCAACAACAACTAATTAGCTACTGTTTGTTATAAGTTTTAGCTACTGTTTTTTATACCTACAAAAACCAATTTGCTACTGTTTTAGCTACTGTTTTTTTATAAATTTATAGGTATTTTATATACCCTAAACTAAATTTCCCTAGAAAAATTGCCCTAAACTAAAGTGCACTAAACTAAATTTCCTAAATTTCCTAAACTAAATTGCCCTAAAAAATTGCACTAAACTAAATTTCCTAAACAAAATTTCCCTAGAGAGAACAGAGGGTAGAGAGAGAGACAGAGAGGAGGGAAGGGAAGAGGAGAGGGCGAGGCTTACGGGGCAGTGGAGAGGGCGGCAGCGTCGAGGGCGGGCGCACGGGCGACGGCCGACGAGGTCGAGGGCGGGCGCAGGGGCAAGGGAGAGGCGGGGCGGCATTGTGGTCGAGGGCGCGGGCTCGGGAGACGGCCGGCGGCGAGGTCGACAGCGGCCAGCGGCGACGGCCGGTGGTCGAGGGCGAGCAGGGCGAGGGACGGTGCGAGGGCGGGTAGGGCGACGGCGGTGGAGACAGAGTGGGGGGAAGAGGGTGTGGGGAGTGGGGGAATTGGAACTTGGCAGTTGGCCAAATTTGAGGTTAACTCAAAATAGTAGTAGCGCTGGATTGTGAGCCACCGCTATAGATAACTTAGCTATAGCGCTCGGTTGTAATGCAGCGCTACTGCTAATGGCACATTGTAGTAGCGGTTTTTTAGAACACAGCGCTATAGCTATATTAGCTATAGTGCTGGTTCTCAATCCAGAGCTACTGCTAACTGTTCCAATTTTTTTCTTTTCTTTTTATTATTTTCCTTTTCTAGTTTTTAGTTTTATTTTCTTTTATTATTTTCCTTTTCTTTTCTGTTTACTTTTCTTTTTCTTTCGTACTGCTTTCTCCCTTTTGTTTATGTTTTTTTTCTCCCGACGACGGCGTGTCCCGCAATATCACCGGAACCATGCATGTGGTGGTAACGTATCAGTTGACCGATAATGGTTACTTAAGTGCGTACACAAAATAGATACATATATATAAATGTAGGTTTCTGATCAGCTGCGTCGACGATGTTTCACATTGAGCTTCTTCCCTTTCTTGTTCGTTGCCGAGTAATTGAACCCCTCCTTGTGACTTTTCCGGAGCCATGGATTACTGTCTTTCTTAGGTAATGTAGTATTGATTTCTCTTTTCACGTATGCTTCATCGTCATCGTCATCTTCCATCATCGGGTTGCCGTATTGGTCGTAGTCTTCCTCGTTGGCTATTCCATCCATTCCGACGATGCTCCTTTTGGATCTCCTCACGACAACACGGCTAGGATTGGTCGGGTCGGTTATTAAGAAGCATTGTGTCACGTGCATAGCGTGTACCCATGGCTCATTTTTGGCGATGAGGTTAACGTTCACGGGAGTGCTCTTCGTGTCGGGTATAGACATGGTGGTGAAATACTTGTTTTCTCTTACGACGTCCTTGGCCCATCTAACACGGAACATCGTCGCATCGTGCATTCCAGCATAGTCAAGCTCCCAGATCTCTTCGACCCTTCCATAGAATCTCTCAGTTGTGCCGTTGGCGTCAGTCACGCATTGAATTGTCACCCCCGGAGTTCTGCTAATCACTGTCCATGTCTTTGGCCTCCGTGTAGAACGTGTACCCATTGATATCGTAGGACTGATAGGCCGCGAGCTTGGGCGCGGGGCCATGTGCTAAGGCTTGTATGACCAATCCGTCCAAACTACCCTCTTCCGGGGATTTTCAAGAACTTGCTCTTTGAACCAACGCAAGAAAGTGGCGTTGTGCTCTACAGTAACTTCGTCATCCATCTTGAGCATCCCCTTATCACGGTACTTCTTTGTGATGCTTTCTTTGTCTTGTAGCACTACTAAGTTAGCCATGTCAAAGTCGTTCTGTCGATCCGAGTAGTCCACGTGCAATTCCCTTCGGCCGTTGTTGTGACCATCTCCTTCGAGCTTCCCATCGTGTTTCTTGACGGGCAAACCAACAACAGGGTCTCCGACGCTTATATAATTCTCGCAAAAGGAGACGCACTCATGCGTCAGATACCCCTGGACGATGCTCCCTTCGGGACGGGACATGTTACGAACTAATCCTTTGATGACCCCATTCATCCTCTCGAACGGCATCATGCTTTGAAGGAATGCCGGTTCGAGGTCGATGATGTCGTCCACGATGTGGACACACAGATGCACCATGACGTCAAAGAACACGGGCGGGAAGTACATCTCAAGCTCACATAGTATGACAACGATCTCTTCCTGTAGTCTTCGGAGCTGCTTCACTCTTATGGACTTTCGAGATATAACGTCAAAGAAGTTGCAGAGACCAGTAAGCGTGTCACACTTATGGCAACCGGGAGTATCTGCGTCATCACATGATAGTCATGAGACTTCATCCCGCTGAACCTTTTCTTCTTGGGGTCTAGAAATCTGCTTATCTTCCCACAGTAACTTGGAACTGACTTTGATTCCCATAAGGCACTTGATGAATTGATCGATCTCCTTCGCACTTAAGGTGAAGCAAGAAGGGGAGCAATAATTCTCCTCCTTGTTGACTTTTCTGCCCTTTCCCCCTCCTTCGTCTCCCTCTCCGTCTACTCCATCGACTTTTTACGGTGGAGCTCATTCCTGATCTTCAAATCTTCCAAGTCTTTCCTTGCCTTCGGCCCATCCTTGGTCTTCTCCGGCATGTTCATCAGTGTGCCAAGCAAGCTCTCGAGGACATTCTTCGTGATATGCATTTGATCAAGGCAATGAGGCATGTCGTGATTGGGCCAGTACTCCATGTCCCAGAAAACAGACCTCGTTTTCCATACCTTCAGCAGTGGCTCCGACGCCTTTTGGATCTTTACCGACGCGGGGCATTGTTCCCAGTTTCTCAACAGCTCGTCGATTTCGGCGCTGCTCCTCTGACGTGGAGGTCCTCGAAGCTCGGCCAACCCATTGAATAGATCTCCAGGCTTTCTCCACGGGTCATCCTTCTCGAGCCATCTACGATGCCCCATGTACATGATTTTCCCGGACCTGCTATCTTTCGTTGACGTAAGCTGCTGAGACGTTGTATCATCCATGCACCTCGTGCATCCACTGTATCCGTGGCACACCTGGCCTGAGGTGTACCGGTAACCGAGATAGTCGTGCACCGTCGTCATTAGCATGGCTCTCATATGGAAATATTCTCCTTTGCTGGCGTCCCATGTCCATGTCGGTGTTTTCCATAATGTGTCTAGCTCGTCTTGCAGAAGCCCCATATACAGGTTAATACTATTTCCTGGTTGTTTTGGCCCTTGAATTAGTATGCTCATGTGTATGTACTTTGTCTTCATGCACTTCCATGGGGGGAGGTTGTGCATCCATACAAACACGGGTCATGTGCTGTGGTTGGTGTTCTGGTTTCCAAACGGATTCATGCCATCGGTACTCGCACCAAGCATGATGTTCCTTGGATCTTCTGCAGCAAATCCATATACGACGTTGAATGCTCTCCACTTGCTACCATCCACGAGCTGTCTCGGCCTCGGATCATCTCCATCGTCGGGCTTCTTCCTCTCCGCGTGCCAGCGCATGAGCTTTGCTTCCTTAGGATCTACGAAGTACCGCTACAGACGAGGAGTGATTGGAAAGTACCATACAACTTTCAGAGGAGCTTTCTTTCCTACCTTCTTGTATCGAGAAGCATTGCACACTCGACAGCTGGTTTTTTCCGCGTGCTCCCCCCGATAAATGATACAATTGTTGATGCATGCGTCGTACCTAATGTGCGGCAAATCAAAAGGGCAAACAATTTTCTTGGCCTCCTTGACACTAGTAGGACACAGGTTCCCCGCGGGAAGAACTTTATTATGTACTCGCTCCATTCAGAATTACTCGTCTCAGAAATGGATGTATCTAGAACTAAAATACGTCTAGATACATCCATTTCTACGACAAGTAATTCCGAACGGAGGGAATAGATACTTCAAATGCTCATCGAGGCTTTTGTCTGTCCATTTGTTTTTGGCCTTCGTCTTTAGAAGTTCGAGCGTGAAACTCAAGCGGGTCACCTCGGGATCGCAACCATCATACAATGTAGTCCTCAAGTCTACTTCAAGTTGCGCCAGCTTGGCCTCCTCTCTAGAAGCAGCTCTCTCGGTAGTCGTACTCTTGCGAAGGAGGTCTCGAACATGAGGGTCCTGCACGACTGCACTTAGTAGCATCGAAGACTGCGGCGTGACCGCCTCCTCTTATCCGCCATGTCCGGACTCTTCTTCACCGTGTCTAGAATCTTCTCCGCCGCCGTCATCATTTCCGGACTCTTCCCCTCCGACATGTCCGGCGCCATCGTCTTCATGTTGATCGGTCATCTCTTCATCTAGCCCCATGTTGTTATTCCCTGCCATGTGGACGTCCTCCTCATCATCATCTTCTTCACTTATCCACTGAGTATAGCCATCCATGAAACCATTCATCAGCAGGTGCGCCTTCAAAGTGCCACGATAAAAAGGGTCCAAAAGGACTCCTTCCTTGCATGTTGCACATGGACATCTAATCCTAGTCCGATTATTTGCATACATGCCCATCACCGCGGATTGCATGTACCGCTCCACCTTCCATCCACTCACCTTCATGACCGACTGCACGGTATAACAAGCAAGAGTTATAAAATAAATAATGCATGCCTCAAAGTCATATATATAAAAAAAATTGCATGACGTTGCCTGAAAATAGGACATATTGAGTTTGCTCGAAATTCGCCGAAACAGAAATAAATCGACATTTCGGCAAAACATAAGCAACTCGAGGGCATGTCACTCGCACAAATCTCTCTCTCTCTCTCTCTCTATATATATATATAAATATGTGTGCTTGGGATATATATATATATATATATATATATATACATATATCCCGAGAGAGACCGAGAGCACGCGGTTAATTAGATGATGAGAGAGAACAATCGAGTGAGCATGTGTGGTTGGCTAAATAACTAGCTAGATCTAGTTGTTTGGAAGGAGAGGTGAATCTAGCTAGCTAACTAATGGAGAGGGGTTATGGTGGAGGGGGCAGTAATGGGGGAGAGAAGAGAGGTTTAGGAGAAAGAGAGAGGCCATTTATGGAGGAGGGTGCCATTAATGAGGAGAGAAGAGAGGTAGGAGGAAGAGAGAAGAAGAGCAACAATGGTGCAGAGTGGAGAGGGGAGAGGGGAAAGGAGGGGGAGAGGGGGCAAGGTGGGGGATAGGAGGGGGGTGGAAAAGGTGGCACCAGCCGCAACTAGCAGTAGCGCTGCTTTGCAAAAAGCGCTGGCGCTATTTGACTTAGTAGTAGCGCTCTCTAGGAAAAGCGCTACTCCTAAGTGGGGCCCACTAGCAGTAGCGGCGCATTTAAACAGAGCGTTGCTACTAAACTGTTAGTAGTAGCGCTTTTTGTGTACACCACTACAACTACGGCGACTGTCGGTGGCCTCGTCTGGTCCCACATAGTAGTAGCGCGTTTCTACTTCACAGCGCTACTACTATGGAGTTACTAGTAGCACTTTCCAGGAAAAGCGTTACTGCTAAATAGCAGCACCGTTTACTATTTTCTAGCGCTACTACTATGCTACTGTGTATAAGCATTTTCCTAGTAGTATAACCTCTCCCGATGTAGGTCAAGGTGATGCATGCATGCATCGATGATGGCTTCGTGGGCCCACAGATGGAAGCGTCACATGTGAGTGTCCTAGCTAGGATATGCATGTGGCCCAAAAAGGTGTTGTGTGATGTTTGAATATCCAATTTCACAATTTTTATGTGGCACGTGCCTCGGTAACCAAAAAGGCCCGACACTGAGTGAGGTGTACTTGTTCACGGACGCATCCGTATAGTATATATGCTAGTGCCCTGCCACCTCTTCGACGCGTACTATATACCACCATAACACAAACAAAAAAGATTCTACCTTGCTGGTCAAATTAACCTCACTACCGGCTGTTCGTCAAAGTGATGGACGACGACCTCGCGGGCCCACAGAAAGCGTCACACGCGAGTATCGAGTGTCGTGTAGGACAACCATCGACTGCATGTGGCCAAAACATTTATGTATGAAAGGGTTGTGTAATGTTTTAAATAATGATTTCACGACTCTCACGTGGCACCGGCCTGCCTAACAAAACGGCCAACCCACACGGTGGCTCACAACTCGTAGTGTACTGCGAGCCACCTGCCACCCCCAGATGCACACCCACACACACACACCGCGAATCCACAGCAACTATGATGCATTTGAAATTAATTATCCCGCGGTGAACATACATGTTACCAAAGGAGGGACGTTTTAATTTCAAAAAAATCATAGAGATCATTAAGACGTTTTAGTACATTGATTGATTGATTTTACGGGTATAATGTGCAAAAATGAAATTTGATCTACATGCACATGTGACAGTGCACCTAAATGGATTGCAAAAACACATGTGTCTCACTGGGTGCATGTTTACTCCCTGTGCAACAAATTTCAAACATTCAAAATCTTGATTTTTAAATTCTAGTACATCCAAAACTTATTTGAAGTTCATGAAACTTATCGTGTTGTCATATGGACACCAATACAAAGTGGCATTGTACTTTTTTTGTCAAATTTGAGACCAGTTTTGATGTAATCTTTATCAAATTACAAACGGGAGACTATTAATAATTGGAAACCAATATCCCAAACGGATTATTTATTCGAACCGTGAGCGTTAGACCAACAATGGATACGTGCCATGCTTCGGTTAAGTAATAAAGCGGCAGCATTAATCATCCAAATAGAAAAACAATATACGTGCCGCCGCGCGACCCGTGTGGCGTGCGAGCAGGCGTGAGTTGACGGGACACATGCGAGCAGTCCGCCGCGCAGGTAGACGGGGAGGCGTGCGTGCATGTGTGTGAATTGACGGAGGCGTGCTTGCTGCACAGTGTCATCGGGAGGCATGCGAGTAGCTGTGTGAAACTTTGGTGCGAGCCATCGGTTTGACCGCCGCCCGCCTCTCTCCCACAACTCCCACTACTCCATATTAATGGTGTGCCCGAGTGACCGCACCCCCATCCTCACTACGCACGCACAATCCTCTCTCTCCGCTTGCATCCTCGACGCCGCTGTCAGTCCTCAAAGCCGTCAGTGTATGAGGTTGTCGCTGAAGCGCCCTATCGGAGGGAGTGGCGACGCCGGGGCTGCTAAAGCACCGGAGCACGGCGTGGATATGGAGACAGAGGTTTCCGTCACCGCAGGCGAGTTATCGCTGCACCCTGACGTCATGGACGGTGTCGAGCTTCCACAGCCGGAGGCGGAGTTCCACACCGACTCTGACGACCACTCCGGCGACCACTCCGGCGATGACTCCGACGACGACGGACAGCTGGTTAGTCATCTATACCCATTTATGTGTCAAATAGATCATAGGGTTTCTCTAGTGACTCCTGCCTCCCCTTTTTGGAAAAGAAATCCTATGGTTATGTTCTCTCAATCCATGAAATCTGAGTAAGTTTCGTTAGATCCGTTTAGTGTATTGATTGTTTCAATGGTACAGGTGAGAAGTGATTA
The DNA here is from genome assembly GCF_018294505.1 of Triticum aestivum. Lineage (NCBI taxonomy): Eukaryota > Viridiplantae > Streptophyta > Magnoliopsida > Poales > Poaceae > Triticum > Triticum aestivum. The sequence continues at coordinate 570,880,311 of NC_057799.1, forward strand.
GTTGTTTCATCTGTGCAAATGATTTCTGCTAGTAATCCGACTAGGATTAGTATTCGTGCTAATAATTCCTAGCCAGGGCTTGACAATTGATTTTGAATGACCTACATATGTTTGTGCCATTATTTTCTTCAAGATTGGTTTGTACATAGACGAGTGTGCTTAAAAATCAAACCATAATCTCTGGATATGTATAAATAAATAGCCATAAATTCCTAATCCTACTTCATGGCATGTAATCATTGATTTGATGCCAATTTTTTTTACAATTTGTATAGGTGTTGTCTGACGATGTGGGCAGCGAGGATGAAGATGGCCAGAGGAGGTACAAGAGGCAAATCCTGACGGAGCTTTATGCGAGAATGCATAACAGGCGTATTAGGACCTGGAACGTCGGCTATGGATGCCCATTTTGCAACCAGAAGCTTCATGACGCGTATCTAAGTGTTCTGGCGCAAGAGAACGGGCCGTTGGCTCCTTCAAGCAGAAGTATTCTCGCAAGGTGGCGCACGGCACGTACGCCGAGTACCTGGAGAAGCTTCAGGATCGTGCCGGCCGCATGTGAGATGATATGTGGGATGGATCGAACTTTGTACGCTTGAGTATGCTTAATGAAGGTTGAACTATGTACTTATGGTTGAACTATGCTTATGTACATGTACGCTTATTATCTATGTCTGAGTATGTTAAATATTTCGCCAAATTTTGGTAAAAATTACAACGGGGGACCAATAAACCAGGACAGAGGTAGTACGTTAATCAAACACATTTCCCAAAATTGGAACCGTGTGCAATGACTTTCATTTTGCCTGCTGTGTCAATCACACACAGTTTGCTTTAGCAAACCATCGCCCCCAAAATTCTTTGTGGGACAGAAAACCCTCACCACCCAATTCAAAAAATAAAAAAGAAAACCCTCACCATCCCCACATCGCAAAAACCCTCACCCTGCCCGCCACCCCCTCGGCCCCTCCGGCACGTTCCCCATTCACATATGCACAAGCTCCTCTGCGTCTATGCCATGGCACCGCCTATCGCGACGGTAAACACTTAGCTCGACGCCTGCCGCCGCCCCCAAGCTGCCGGCAAAGCCCACCGCATTTCGCCACTTCCGCTTGCCGCTGCCTATCGCCATCGACTTTCTCGACGCTGCTCGCGGTCGACCCAGCTCTACTTGATTGGGGTATCTGCCGTACTGAGGGTTCTTTCTCATGGACGACAATGTAATTAATTTAACGAGATAGTATCTCATCTCATATCCCAGTTCATCTGCCTCCTTTAATCACCCGGCGGAAATCGCCGTGAATTCATTTTTATTCGAGCTGATTTAAGGGTTTTCTTTCATTCATAGAATGTACAGTGCGCCGACACTTTAGGACTTTGCGACCGACGCCAGAGATTCCATCTCACCGTACCAGATAACTTGAGGACGCGCGCGGTATGTTCAGTCTCACCCTAAATCGGTTGGCATGGCCTACTTTCCTCAACATATTCTAAATATTGCTACATTTGGATAAAAGGTGCCACATGCACCATATACGTCAAAGGGGATTTTCCCCTCTTCTTTCTATAGCAAATTAATGATGTATTGTTCTTTCGATTACTCTCATATTTCCATGACATCATGTTTACCCTATCTATTTAATTATAGATTATTGTCCTTCGATTTCAACTGTTGTATAGTTCTTTCAATTTGGGCCCATATTTGCATGTTACCATATTTTTTCTTTAACAATCCTACCATTTTATGCAGGACAACCCTTGCTATGCAACAGATTATGTAGTGCATTTTTCCCTTTACATACATCAAGGCTCCACGGATGTCATACTGCGCACAAACCATGGATTTACAATCGTTGCTACTGTAAGACTTGATGAACATGGTGACCCCTATTTTGGCACTGGCTTTTGGAAAGAAATTGCAAAGTTTTATGTACTGAAAGCTGGCACTAAAATTGCACTGTACATAAAAGGGCCTGGTCATGAGATATAAGCTAACTTCCCCGACAAAATCATCCGTCCAGACTTTGTTCGAAGTAAGTTCTGTTTTCAACTATCTGCATATGTCGACTTACCCAGCAATGTCAGATGAATTGTGTAGTATTTCAGCAACCAATTGTTATTCCCTTTTCTAACTATATTCCTACCTAATAACTTCTAGTTACCAATACACTTTTCTATTGCCCTGTTTTAACTAAATATTCCCTATACTCCCATTTCTATCAGAAAGCGCCGCTGACAAGGAGACTCCGGAGGTGGAGAACGGGGCTGCCAAAAAGCGGAGGCGGGGCAAGCTAGAACCGCAAGCGACTCCAGCAGGCCTAGACTTCATCAGCAGCCTCCCCGATGATATGTTGATAGTCATCATGTCCCTCCTCCCAATCAAATATGGGGCGCGGACAACCGTCCTTTCCCAGCGGTGGCGCCCCCTATGAAACTCCAGCCATCTCGACCTCATCGACACCCACGAGCTCTGCCATGGCTATCGCAAAAGCTTGGATGCGTTCTTCAAGATCCTCGATAGTCACCTTGGCCCAACCAAAGGCCTTAGAATGGGCAAGTTCCATTCCAACGGCAAGGACCGAGCCAAGCTTGACGACTAGTTCCGATCCCCCGCCCTAGATCAGCTCGAGGAGCTCACTTTTGATGACGGGCATATGCGGTCGCTGCCAATGTCCGCACTCCGCCTCGCACCCACGCTGCGCATTGCCAAGTTCAGGAACTGTCATTTCTCGCCCCTTAATGACGCACCCGCTCTTATTCTACCACGACTGAAGCACCTCGAGCTCGTCGCCGTCTGGCTCTCAAAGGGTGACATGGAGCGCCTGCTCCATGGTTGTACTGCACTCGAGTACCTTCGTCTTCAGGCGATCAATGGGTTGAGTACCTTCCACATCACCTCCATGACTCTCCGAAATATTTATGTGTGTTGCTGGTGCGGCAGGAAGACATCACAAGATGTGTACCGCGGTATGGTCATTGAGGGCACACCTGCACTTGAGAGATTACTTGTAGTTGATCAAGAAGGTCCAACAAGAATCAATGTCATTTCTGCGCCAAAATTGACAGTGGTGGGCTACTCGTCTGACAAATACTCCGAACTTGTTATTGGATCCACACCCGTTCAGGTACAACAACCGCCTTCTACCTCTCCTTCTACAAATTAACATTATTTCTAATTTTGAAGATGTTTGTTCGTCTGTCATTCAGAAAATGATTCCGACAAGCTTGACCCCGAAACTGCGGACAGTGAAGGTCTTGGCACTAGAACCTATCGGCCCCGACCTGGAGCAAGTTGTCAGTTTCTTGAGATGCTTTCCGTGCCTGGAGAAGCTATATATCGAGGTGATGTTCCTTTCCTGTTATATGTTAACCATAAGGGAGTTCAATTTGTGACACCCTTTTCCAAGTTTACAATGACAATGTACTACGATTTCTGAAGGTTCTTTTGGAGGATTTCGGTACATACATGTCCCCCCCCCATATTGGTTGCTTGATCCATATGGTTACAATCAATAAGCATTTCTCCTTTGGATTCATCTGTACTAGTTTACTTAGGGAACTTTTCATCCACTCCAACCTCTTGTCAAGAAGGCTACATTTTTTTAGAATGTAATCAAATGCCCATGTTAATCATGTTAGATCGAAGATGGCATGTTGGTGCATTTTACAAATCCTGCAAACCAAATAGCTAGCCTGTAGTAATGTTCAAAACTGCATGTAGGCACTAACACGTTTTCTTCTTTTGCAGATAAGATTAGGCCCGGTGGTGGATAATGTGATACAATATAACAATCACGTCGAATGCCTAGATCTGCATCTCCCAGAATTTACTTTGAACTCCTACCGAGGGACCTTACCGGAGATTATATTCCCCGGGTTCTTTGTTCTCAGAGCAAGGGTGATGAAGGAAATGAGGTTTGCCCTACATTTATTTCGCAAAAATGAATGGTTTGTTGATCAGCGCCGGCGCCTGCGGCAGAATGGAGTAGGCTCCAAAAATGGTGAATTTCATTTCGGAACTTCAGATGACAGAGTAATCAGAAGTCATCGTGTCAACCCCATACATGACTTCTCAGTGGCTGACCCCTTTGCAAAAATTATGAGGTTTCAAAACCGGACTTAGAAGCGGTGATATTAGTTTGAACCTCTCTGATATCCATGTTCAGCGGATCAGCGTGAGCGTTTGCAGCTGATGAGCTGAATTTCATTTCTAATATCAGTTTGAACCTTGTAATCTTCAAATTTGAGCCATATAACTCTGGAATTTGAACCTTGTAACATTTCGAGCTTTTGTGGTACAATCGTTGAAATGGCATCGTATGAGACTCGTATATTGCTAGCACTATTTTGACCTTAATATGCAATGGTCTTAGATTTTATTAACCATTCTCGAATCAGTTTACCTTGTCGATCTCACACCACACGATCTGTATGGCTAACTCGACTGCGATCTTCGACATTATTGCACACAGTTGGTTTCTTCCATCGTGTGCACTGTAGAGCGATGAATTAATTAACGCACCTCGAGTGTCCATCATCACCCTTCTGTGTAACTTTGACCTCATCACCCAAGGGTAAACTTATGACCGAAGTCATTCCACACACTTTGTTTTTACAAATCTTTTTGCCAATAAACGCCCACGATTTGTTCCTCTTCTAGCCGCCGCGTGGCCAAACTAGCCGGGCGGGAAGCTTGCACGGTAAACAGTGCGGTAGCGCGGGAACAGGCTCACAGACGATACATTTGGCGCCTTTTCGAGCCCACACATGCGGTGTGGTGTTGTCAAGCATGCACTGGAATCCTTCGCTATGAACGCTGTGACAAGACGTGACGATTACAGGCCGGTCGGCCCCCATTTATTACAGCGGCCATTTAACCTACCCTTGTGTCTCTTCAACCTTTCGATCGCGCCCCACCATTGCAAGAAGCACACCCATGACAAGATATTCTTAGAGGGTATCCTGCACGACTCCAATGGCGCTCCGAGCGGCTGCTGACGATGAGCAGCAGTTCACCATGCGTGCCGTGGTGGACACCCACAGAAGGTTCATGGACCTCTCGGTGGTGTACACCAACGACCCGGTCTAGGTGGAGCACTCTATCCACATCATGGAGATGTTGCTTGCCACGGAGAAGTACAAGGTGGTCGGGTTCGACCTCGAGTACACCCGTGCTCGTGTCGGGTCTCGTCCCAAGGTCACCGTCACCCAGATGTGCATGTGCCACCACGTCCTCGTCTACCACTACTTCCTGGCCACAAGGCCTTGCGAGCGTTTCGCCAGGTTTTTCAACAGCCCCCACTACATGTTCGCTATGGTGGACATCACCAACGATGTAAAGGCGCTCGAGAATTCGGGCATCGCGTGCCAGAATCTTGTCGACATCCAGAGCCAATACAAGATCTGGGGCAGCAAGGAGCATGAGAAGGACTCACTGGTTCACCTCACCGAGGCCATCATCGACCCCTACTACAGACACATGAAGGATTCGTGCAACAAGGACAAGCGTTCCTTGCACTCGGCCTGGATGGACAAACTCGACAAAGCTCACGTCGTGTACGCGGCCAAGGAGGCGTACAGAAGTTGCGACATGTACAGGCGGATCGTTGACATGAGGAAGTGCCTCCTTCCCCAAAACCGTCAGGGATCTAGCCGGAAGCAGAGCAATGCCAAGCGTCATCGCAACAATAAGTACATGATTAGATCCTCGTTTCTCCTACTTTAGTATGCATGTAATTGCTTTCTTTGGTGTGTGAAAATGTTATGTGTGTAGTCACTTGTGTAATTGTATGCTTAATTTGGTTATGCAATGCTGTCTTTTTAAGTATATATGTTGATGCTCTGTAGACAGAGCGTATATGTTGTGCGGACAAAGAAAATCACATCGCACACGGACTAAACAATGGAACCCGTCGGTGATGTTTTCATCAATCACTCACAATAGTATAACAGCAATCGTTTGCTCACAGCACACACGGCTTGTTAGCAGTAATCATCTGTGTTGTTATCGGTCTTCGCACACGTTTCCGATTACAGACCTGTTTGCCTCGTATCACACACATCTTGTTCATTCAAACCATTTCTGTTCTCATGTCTCAACGCAAACAGTTCATCTGAGTGAATCGCATGCCGTATATCGCACACACCTTTCATCTAGCTGGCCGTTTCTTTTGTGTTGCCTAATCACAAACAGTTCATCTGAGTGAGTCGTATGCTTTGCACACACCTTCATATGGCTGCCCGTTTCTTTTGTTCCTCCTCGTCGGAAACGATTAATTGAGCTGAACCGTATGCCCTGCATCGCACACGCAACTAAAATCTGAACCGTGTTTGATGCATACTCCATCGCAAGAGTTTTGCACCTTTTTTGACAGTTTTTTACACCATCATTTGCGATTATGGCATCGCACACAGTTTCATCGAAGGGTCTCTGATCGTAGTGTCGCGTTAGCAGCATCCTGCAGTAGTGGTTAAATCCAACAAAATAATGATATAGCCATCAAGCTAGGAATGACGTGATCGAGTACAAACTCGTAAGTAAAGAAGATTACTAAGAGTTGCTTAATCGCCATGCGGACTCGATCCAGTTATCGGTGTCCATGAGTGTCTAATAACTCAGAACCCGGGAAAATTGGAATTGGTGAGAATGTAATACTTGAAGAAGACTCATGTTAAGAAACATGGTTCTATGATATATCAATATACCACGGGGTAATACTCGAAGGTAGGACAGCATAAAGGTTGGACAGGTGTATTAATCTTCAGAAGACAAGTATTCCAACTTGTCCGAGCAAAGGATTCAAAGAATATCAGTATGGCCGAAACCACGATTACAAAGGACCAGATCCCAGATATAAGATGAACTTATACCAAGGAATAATTTTTTTAAGAGAAGCTTCCAAGATAAGATCTACATCGGGTCCATGGGCATGAACACAAAGTTCAAGGTTGACTCCCACTTCTCCGATGCACAACTTTTCATCCACTTCTCGCCTTCAAAGAAGTTGTAGTGTTGAAAATTTATCTAGTGAAATGCCAGTAGATATAATCCGCATAATCTTCAGGCTCACTCAGAATATGGAAGACATAGGTCCAACCCATCGGGGCATCTTAGGAACATATACAACAAACTTCAAGAGTTATTAACACAAGCTCTAAAGCAGAGCATGGTTGACAAAGTAGAGGGTACGGTTTACCAAAGGCATTATGTATCAAGGAAGAACTCACACGAGTTGTGAATGTGAAGGCCACTATCGGATAATAACTCGACAATGGGTCTGGCGGTCCACAACGGAGCTGATGTGAGCATCATTACTCAATCAGAGGAAGAAGGAATGCAAAGGCATCGGATTATAGAATCATCTGACTAATTCAAAGCTGAAATGCAAATAAATTATGATTTCCAAATCAAGGGATCAGAAGCAAACGCTCTGATTAAGGATGGATAAGTTGATTAGGCTTAGGGGGTACAATCGACAGCAATTGGGTTGGTCAAGATCCAGCTCATGTTTAAAATGATGTCTGAGACGGAAGGATAAATTCTAGGTTCTTATGGAGGATTGCAAGCATTTGCAACATATTGAATCAATGGACTGAAAATGATAATGACAAAGGATGACAATAAGATTACCAGACTTATGGGATTAATCATAATGCTAGCAAGCAAGAATTTCAAGACAGGTTGTTGAGGACTTTAGGAAGAACGAATGGTATTTCGAAGACTTTTGTGAAATACATGAATCAACTGGGATGAGCGGATACTCGATAGGTGCAAGAAATTATTTGTAGGGGTATTTAGGTGGCTTAGAACTGCAAGGCAGTAGGCACAAAGTTTTCTCGGAGCAATAGAGAGAATTTCGGGGTATCTGGTAATAACAAGATCAACTTGGAATAAAAGTAAGAACGACATGTGTATGTATTTATCCATAGGGATATAACTGTGGTAGGGAATTGCAAAAGCGAGGGGCACAATGTCTTGAGAGAACATCAGAGAGTATCTACGAAATCTTCTGGTGCACCGAGCAATCATCTGTAGTGAGGGGCTCTCCGGGAGGAAGTAATGACGAGAACCTAGAGTCAGAGTTAGTAAAATCATTTAACCTGAATAGAAGATAGATCAGAGTCCCGGAGTATAGACGAGGAATAAAGGATCCTAATACCACCCAATGGCGACGTGGACCCGTAAGACACACAACCATGTTTGTAAAAGTTTTGCAATGTCTAGACTCGACTTCGGCCAAGGAGTGTGGAAGGGGAATTCCTATAGGCAGTCGGCTCTGATACCAACTTGTGACGCCCCCGATTTGACCGTACGCTAGTCATGCACGCAAATGTGTATGACCAAGATCAGGGACTCACGGGATGATATCACAACACAACTCTAAACACAAATTAAAGATCATACAAGCTTCATATTACAAGCCAGGGGCCTCGAGGGCTCGAATACATAAGCTCGATCATAAACGAGTCAGCGGAAGCAACAATACCTGAGTACAGACCTAAGTTAAACAAGGTACCATAAGATGGCTTGCACAAACTGGGATACAGATTGAAGGCGCAGGCCTCCGGCCTAGGATCCTCCTAAAGTACTCCTGGTCGTCGGCGGCCTACACGTTGTAGTAGGCACCCTCGGTGTAGTAGGGGTCGTCGTCGACGATGGCGTCTGGCTCCTGGGCTGCAACATCTGGTTGCGACGTCCGAGAAGAATGGAAAGGGGGGAAGAGGGAACAAAGCAACCGTGAGTACTCATCCAAAGTACTCGTAAGCAAGGATCTACACTACATATGCATTGGTATCTGTATAAAGGGGTAATATATGTGGGCTAAACTGCAGAATGCCAGGATATGAGGGGGGAAAGCTAGTCCTATCGTAGACTACGTGTGACGCCCTCGATTCAATCGTACACTAATCATACACGCAAATGTGTACGATCAAGATCAAGGACTCACGGGAAGATATCACAACACAACTCTAGACACAAATTAAAATAATACAAGCTTTATATTACAAGCCAGGGGCCTCGAGGGCTCGAATACATAAGCTCGAATACACAAAAGTCAGCGGAAGCAACAATATCTGAGTACAGACATAAGTTGAACAGGGATGCCTTAAGAAGGCTAGCACAAAAGCAACACGATCGAAGAGGCACGGCCTCCTGCCTGGGAGCCTCCTAACTACTCCTGGTCGTCGTCGGTCTCCACGTAGTAGTAGGCATCGGCGGTGGCATCTGGCTCCTGGGCTCCGACATCTGGTTGCATCAACCGGAAAGAAGAAGAAAGGGGCAAAGGGGGAGCAAAGCAACTGTGAGTACTCATCCAAAGTACTCGCAAGCAAGGATCTACACTACATATGCAACATTATCAAAGGAAGGTTGTATATGTGGACTGGGCTGCAGAAATGCCAGAATAGAGAGAAGGCCTAGTCCTATCGAAGACTAGCATCTTCTGGAAACCACCATCTTGCAGCAACAGGAGGGAGTAGAGTAGCATAACTAAAGTAGTAGTAGTGTTATCAACCTCGGCCAGAGATCCTTTCTCGACTCCCTGCAAGAAAGCAATCCCAGAGCCATACCATCCAGTTATCATCACAATCCATTACTCATCACAAGTATCCAGTTCTAGTTGTATCGATGGGGATACAACTCCAAGTGTCCGTTACCGTAGGACAGGCTATCGATATATGTTTTCTTCCCTGCAGGGTGCACCAACTTACCCACCACGCTCGATTAACTCCGGCCGGACAAACTTTCCTGGGTCATGCCCGGCCTTGGCCAAACAATACACAGCAACCCGACCTAGGCTTAATAGAGAGGTCAGCACGCCGGACTAAACCTATGCCCCCAGGGGTCATGGGCCATCGCCCCGGGAACTCCTGCACGTTGCGAACGCGGCCGGTGAGCAGACCTAGCTACCTCCCTAAAAAGGCAAGAGCTTACCAATCCAACCCGGCGCGCGCCGCTCAGTCGCTGACGTCTATTAAGCTTCGGCTGATGTATACGACGCAGAACGCCCATACTATGCCCACGTGATGGTTAGTGCTATCAGGCTAGAGGCCCCTCGGATCAAATATCCTAATCGTAGTGGATTAGGAATGCGCGGTAACAAGCAGAGACTCACGAAAGATGTGACCCCGTTGCCCCGTCTTGAGGACTTGCGGCAAGGGCTAGGAATGCCCGGCCACGCCTCGTAATTATCTCGCGGGCACCCTCCAGGTCAACCCGTCTCCACATCACTCGCAATTAAGCTCGCGCGGGTACCCCTCAGGGCCGACCCGTCTTTAGTAACATGGTTCAGTGTAAAGTCATAGTAACCATAGTAACTGTGTGTCCAAATATCAAGGGGAAAACCCGAGGAATCACCCCCGAGGTTCTACTTGATGTAATCATCAAGGTGAACGTAAGAGGAATCACCCCCGAGGTTCACACTTGAGGGGTTGCACGACAGAGTCGTATCGGAAGTGGTTAAGGCGGAATCACCCTCGATGATCATGACCGAATAGCTACACTACAGGGTTAACATCAGAAGTGCTGTAGAGGTCTCACCCTCGGCACTCAATAGTAACCTAGTAGTGTCGAGCAACTAAGGGGAAAGTGATGTGCGGTGCCGGGGCCTGGTCTTCGATCCCGTTGATCGGGTCTTCGATGATGAAGCAAGGGCAACAAGGACAAGGTGGGGTCACTGATGGATCACTAACCAACCTATACTAAGCAGTTTAGGATAAGCAGGTAGGTAACAATAAGTAGGCTACAAAAGCAGGCTATGCATCAGAATAGGAGCAATCAATAACAGTAGCAAAATCTAATGCAAGCATGAGAGAATGGAATGGGCGATATCGGGATGATCAAAGGGGGGGGCTTGCCTGGTTGCTCTGGCAAGGAGGGGTCGTTGTCGACGTAGTCGATCACAGGGGCAGCATCGGTCTCGGGGTCTACTGGAGAGAAGAGGGGGAAGAAACAGTAAATATAAAGCAAACATAGCATCACAAAGCATAACGTGGCAATATGCTATGCCGGGTGTGACCTAACGTATGGCTATACGATAAAGGGGAAGGGGGAAAATCAACCGGGAATGATTCCCCGGTTCCGGACCTGTGTCATACAGATGACCGGAGAGGGAATGTTCCAGGTTCAGCATGCTAGGGGCATGTGACATATGAACGGACCGCATATTCGGATTCGTTGGATTTTTCTGAGCAACTTTCATGTAGAAAACATTTTCATCCGAGTTACGGATTATTTTATATGAATTTCTAAAGGTTTAAACATTTTCTGGAATTAAATAAATTATCAGAAAAGAAATACTATGTCAGCATGACATCACTGTGACGTCAATAGTCAACAGTATGGCTGACCAGGTCAAACTGACTAGCGGGTCCCACCTGTCATAGACAGTGGACTAACAATGGGTTATTTTAATTAAACGTGGTTAATTAGCAGCTGGGCCCCACATGTCAGTGACTATTTAGCTTAACTAATTATTTTTATTTAGGGAAGTGTTTGGGCCCGGTGCACCAGCCGAAGCGCTCGGCCGGTCGCTTCCCTTTTCACGCGCGGGACACGCTGGCAGGCGCGCTCTTAGTTAACCCAAACGTTTTTCACTTTTTTTTCTTTTTTCTTTGCTTCTTCTTCCTTCTGCCAGCCGTCTGACCCCCATCTCGTCTCCCCCATTGTAGCGCGTGGAGCAGCTCGCCGTCGGCCATGGATATAGATTGCAGCTGCGCTCGCCTTCCCACCTCCTTTTTCTTCCTTCTCCCTCCCTTCCCTTTTCCTCCTCCTCTGTTCCCTTTTTGTTGCAACCGGCGACAGGCAAAACACCGGGAGGACCGAGGTGCCCGTGCTACAACCATGGCCACGGGGAGGAGCTGCAACCGCGGTACTGGGAGAGTTGCAAATGGTGTTTTCCCGTGCTACAACCATGGACACAAAAAGCTACATCGAGTGGATAAAAAAGCTTCAACCAGACAACAAAATACAGGAAAAGTTGCAACCGTTTGACAAAAAGCTTCAACCTGCAGATGAAAAAGCTTCAACTAGAGATTGAGAAATCTTCCTCGATGACAGCCATGGCGTCTCTCTGTTATTTTTGCTGCAACCGAACGATAGAGGAAGATTTCACCCAGGCGCTGCTCAAAACGAAAAAAGTTTCAATGGTTTGCAGAAAAGCTTCCATCGTAGAGGGGAAATGCTTCAACCATTTGTGAGAAAAGCTACAACCATGTCATTTTTTTGCTACTACCGTCTGTGTGTTTTTCTACATCCATTCATGAAGCTGTGGTGCTTTTTTACGATTAAGATGTGACCGGCGACGACGACGAAGACGACATTTTTGTTGCAACAACCTTGTTTTTTGCTACTACTGGAGACGTGTTTTTGCTACATCCATTCACCGGGCCATGGTGCTTCAAGCGCGGCGACAAGTTCCGACGGCGTTTTTGCTACAACTGTCTTTAAATTTTGCTACGTCCATTCACGGATTAGCTGCAACCGTGGCGAGTGTTGCATGCGTCAATGGCCGGCGGCGGCGGAGTTGCGACGGCTTTATCGCCCAGAGCAGCTGTTGCATGGGTAGAGCAAGGGAAAAGGGCGGCGACCGGCGGCGAGGACGGCCGGCGAGGGTGCCGACCGGTGACGAGGACGGCCAGCAAGGGCACCGACCGGCGACGAGGGCGCTGCGGTGCTGCTTCAAGCTCGGGGCAGGGTGTCTGGCGGCGCTCGGGGCGTTCAGTTTTTCAGAAGAAAACGACTCGCGAGAAGGACGAAGCACTGGGAAAGATCTGACGGCTTTAAGCGTCTGCATCGGACGGCTGAAGCTGGACTGGCCCAACTGTTTGGCCGGCGCGCCGGCGCCTAGCATCCCCCTTTTATTTATCAAAACGTTTAGTTAACAAAATATGCGGTGGGGCCCGCGTGTCAGTGACACTGTGTGCCCAGTCAGCACAGTTGACCATGATCAACGTGGTCAACTGGGGCCAAGGGGTCCACGGGCAGTGACCCAGAGGCGGGCCCCAGGTGTGCTGCGTCGGCGGCGTCGGGGTTTCGCCGCCGGTGACCAAAACAGCGTGGGGCTCGCCGGACTTCACCGAAAAAGTGCCACAGGGGGCCGTTTCGAGCACGGCCAGGCTCGTTTGGACGCGGGAGGAGCGGCGCATCCAACTGCGACCTTAGCTCGGACGGGGGCGGGCTGCAACGATGACAGCAACGAGCGGGGCGGACGGCCGGGACGGGCGTTGGCGGCGATCGGGCTATGGGGCTCGGCGAGAGCAGCAGACGCGCGCATTGGGCCCCTGGGAACGCCAGGAGCATGACGCGGTGCTCGGCCGCATGTGAAGGTGACCATGTCCACGGCGCCGAGCTCATCAATGGCGAGGGGTGCGGGTGCTAGCAGAGTGGCGGCTACGGCAGCGGAAAAGCTCGGGAGAGAGAGGGGAAGAAGCGCAGGCTCATAGTGCTCCTGTAGATGTGCTCAAGCATGCTCGAGGAGGGCTCGGTGCGGCGGAATCGATGGCGAAGCTCGTCGGAGCAGAGGAGGAAGACGACGACGTAGGGGACGGTGTAGAGGCGCTCCTGCTCGGGTGATTCATCGGGGAGGAAGAGGAGGTCAAGGCGGTCCTTCTTGGCGCGGAGGAGAGGCGAGGCGGTGTCGGGGACCGCGTGCATTACGACGGCAGGGCCACGGCAGCGCTCGGATGCGGTGGCAAAGGGAGAGGCGGAGAGGGCAAGCAACAGCTCGTGGGGTAGGGGGGAAAAGATCTCTCGGGGGGAGCAGGGGGTCGTCGCTGCCGTCCTTATCCTCCCCGCGGCGCCTTTAGCGGCGTGGCCGACGAGGTGGTTCGGCGGCGACGCCCCTGTTGCGGTCTAAGACCGAGGAACAGGGCGGGGGAGAGAGACCACTGCGAGGGGGCAACTGGGCTGGCTCGGGTGGGTTAGGTGGGCCAGCCCAGGTGGGTTTAGTCCAAGGAGGGGGGTTGCTCTCTCTCTCACCCTTTTCCTTTTCTTTTAGTTTTTCTTTTTATTTTCAGCAGCTTTTGCATTTTCTTTTTAGCCAATAATGACTTTGCAAAATTATGCCACTAGCCAAAACAATGTCAAAGAATTAAAGTGCACTGCCACAAAAAGATTGGGAGGCTTTTGGAATAGTTGCCAATTTTATAAATTAACAAGGGCATTTAATTTATTGCTTAGGTCACTGTTTTAAGTAGTTTAGGCCACTTAACCCTTTGACAAAATGTTTTTTCACCACCAATATTACTTGTGGAATATTGGGCACATGATGAACATTTTTGTTTTCATGTTTGAGAAATTTTGAATTTCGCTCAGAAATTGAAATTGAATTCAACTGGAATTTGAAATGGAATATTGATTAAAGTGACTAAGCACTGTTATAGCAAAATGATTAGCTTGATCTCAGGGATTACTGCAGCATCATTACACCGGGGTGTTACACACGCTTCTGGACGCCTCCATCTTGAAGCATCTAGAAGAGAGTAGCTGGTAAGTTCACCAAGTATCATCGTATAGCATAATCCTACCCGGCGATCCTCCCCTCATCGCCCTATGGGAAAGCGATCACCGGGTTGTCTCTTGAACTTGTCTGGGTGTATTTTATTAAGTATCCGGTTCTAGTTGCCATAAGGTCAAAGTACAACTCCGGGTCATCCTTTTACCAAGGGACACGGCTATTCAAATAGATAAACTTCCCTGCAGGGGTGCACCACATTGCCCAACTCGCGCGATCCCTCTGGCCGGGCACACTTTCCTAGGTCATACCCGGCCTCGGAAGAAGAATACGTCGCAGCTCCACCTAGACTCAAAGAGAGGTCAGCACGCCGGTCTAAATCCTAAGCGGGAAGGGTCTGGGCCCATCGCCCATTGCACTCCTGCATGTTGTGATGGCGGCCGGAAGCAGACCTAGCCTCCCTAATACAAGAGCAGGCGTTCCAGTCCAATCCAGCGTGCGCCGCTCCGTCGCCGACATCAAAAAGAGCTTCGGCTGATACCACGACGTCGAGAGCCCATAAGTGTTCCCACGTAGTTGGTTAGTGCATATAGGCTCGTAGCCAGACTCAGATCAAATACCAAGATCTCGTTAAGCATGTTAATTTGTAGTAACTGCGGACACCGGCCAGGACCAGGCCCACCTCTCACCTAGGTGGTCTCAACCTGCCCTGTTGCTCCGCCACAAAGATCCATGCAGAGGGCCGTCGGGAAAACATGTCCTTTCAGCCCCCAATCCGTGAATCACTCGCGGGTACTCAACGAGCCGACCCGAAATGGGGAAACAACCGGGAAAGAATTCCCGATGTTTCGCATTTTCGGACACATGAAACATAGGTGGATTGTTGCATGTTTGCTATGCTAGGGACGTGTGGCCGACAAACGGGTCGCGTACTTGGATTCATCTCGTCGTTCTGAGCAACTTTCATGTACACAGTAATTTTTAAAGATTCAATCATTTTCTAGAATTATTATTATTTAATTAATTTGAAAATAATTACTGCATCATCATGACATCAGCGTGATGTCAACAGTCAAAGCTGACCGTTGAATGGTCAAACTACCAGATGGGGCCCGATCGTCAATGGCTGTTAACTGATTAACATCAATTTAGATTAATTAGCAGGTTAATTAAGTCTAACTAGTTATCTAAACAAAATTAATTAATTTAATTATTTAATTGATTAATTTTCTACTATTTTTTTTAATTCCTTTTTTCACAGGGGGGCCCACATGTCATAGCCCAAGGGCCTAACGGGCGCACGGTTACGGGCGCCGGGCAGAATGGGCGACGAGCGCCAGCCCGACAGGGCGCTGTGGGGCAGCGGGCGAAGGGGCTGGCACGCGGCTTGGCTCCGGCGGCCATGGCCACGGCCGGAGCAGGGCGGCGAGGTTAGCGGAGAGGGCCGCCGCGGTGGACGGCGGACGCAGCGGGAGTGGGGTGAGGCCCCGCACGGCGACGGCCCTGGCGGACGCGACCAGGCACCGCAGGGTGGAGACGGCGGCGGGCGCAGGCAGCTGGGGGGCAGCAACATCAGTTGGAGGCGAGGCAAGGGGCGCGGTTGGGTGGCAGCAGAATGGGCAGCAGCAGTAGGCAAGATCAGCAGCCAGAGGACAGCAGAGCAGTGGGCCCGCGCCAGGCCACTTGCGGGTTAGGCGCGGTGACGGCGAACGCAGTGGTTGGCCAGGAAGGTAAGGGGGCACGAGTGGGGCGCCGTCCAGTCGCGGCGCGGGGAGAAGGCCGTGGCTGTGAGCTGATATGTCTCCGTCGTATCTATAATTTTTTATTGTTCCATGCTAATATTATTCAACTTTCATATAATTTTTGGCAACTTTTTATACTATTTTTGGGACTAACATATTGATCCAGTGCCCAGTACCAGTTCTTGTTTGTTGCATGTTTTATGTCTCGCAGAATATCCATATCAAACGGAATCCAAACGGGATAAAAATGGACGGAGCTTATTTGTGGAATATTTGGAAAATTCCGGAAGAAAAATCCACGCGAGACGGTGCCCGAGGTGGCCACGAGGCAGGGGCGCACCTGCCCCACCTAGGCGCGCCCCTGACCCTCATGGGCCACCCGTATGGCGGTTGATGCCCTTCTTCGGCCGCAACAAAGCTATTTTTTGGTAAAGAAATCACGGCGAAGGTTTCAGTCCAATCGGAGTTACGGATCTCCATATATATACGAAACGGTGAAAGGGCAGCAGAACAGAACGCAGAAACAGAGAGAAACAGAGAGATAGATCCAATCTCGGAGGGGCTCTCACCCCTCCCACGCCATGGAGGCCAAGGACCAGAGGGGAAACCCTTCTCCCGTCTAGGGAGGAGGTCAAGGAAGAAGAAGACAAAGGGGCCCCCTCTCCCCTTCTCTTCCAGTGGCGCCGGAACGCTGCTGTGGCCATCATCATCACCGCAATCTTCACCAACAACTTCACCGCCATCATCACCAACTCTTCCCCCCTCTATGTAGCGGTGTAACCTCTCTCTTACCCGTTGTAATCTCTACTTAAACATGGTGCTCAACGCTATATATTATTTCCCAATGATGTATGGCTATCCTATGATGTTTGAGTAGATCCGTTTTGTCCTATGGGTTATTTGATGATCAAGATTGGTTTGAGTTGCATGTTTTATTATTGGTGCTGTCCTATGGTACTCTCCGTGCCGCGCAAGCGTGAGGGATCCCCGCTGTAGGGTTTGCAATGTGTTCATGATTTGCTTATGGTGGGTGGCGCGAATGACAGAAGCACAGACCCGAGTAAGTAGGTTGTTTGCGTATGGGATAAAGAGGACTTGATGCTTTGATGCTATGGTTGGGTTTTACCTTAATGATCTTTAGTAGTTGCGGATGCTTGCTAGAGTTCCAATCATAAGTGCATATGATCCAAGTAGAGAAAGTATGTTATCTTATGCCTCTCCCTCAAATAAAATTGCAATAATGATTACCGGTCTAGTTATCGATTGCCTATGGACAAATAACTTTCTCATAACAAAAAGCTCTCTACTAAAACTAATTTAGTTGTGTCCTCATCTAAACAGCCCCTAGCTTTTATTTACTCGCTCTTTACTTTCTAGCAAACCTATCCAAAAAACCCTACAAAGTAGTTCTAGTTTCATACTTGTTTCCGGTAAAGCGAACGTCAAGTGCGCGTAGAGTTGTATCGGTGGTCGATAGAACTTGAGGGAATATTTGTTCTACCTTTAGCTCCTCGTTGGGTTCGACACTCTTACTTATCGAAAGAGGCTACAGTTGATCCCCTATACTTGTGGGTTATCAAGACCTTTTTCTGGCGCCGTTGCCGGGGAGTCATAGCGTGGGGTGAATATTCTCGTGTGTGCTTGTTTGCTTTATCACTAAGTAATTTTCATTTGCTGTTCTTAGTTGTTTTCTATCTTTAGTTATGGGTAGGAAACGCAAAATACCAAAAAAAATAGTTGTACCTACTGAACCAATGGTTGAAGAACCACTCAAAATCTATCACACTCCTGAAGCTTTTTACTTGGATCATCTTCGATCCCTATGTGCTCGTGCTGAAACCCCAACTAGCTTAGTTGAGGGCAAATCTTTAGATGAGCATGCTTGTTATGTGCGACACCGCATATCTGAAAAAGGGAAACTTTTACTAGGTCAAATTCATCGTTTGCAATGCTATGCTTGGAATTTATGTGAAATATATGATTTTACTTGTTGTTCTGAAAACCCTAAGAAACACCTTCCCTACCAATGTGAGTTTAGTGATAATGGAATCGTATCTTCGTATGCTAAGGGTGTTTATAATTACTATGATGTTCAACAAATTGAAGAATTTGTTGCTTTTAAGGGTGCTTATGAAATTGCTTCTTTGATTGAAAAGTATGGTGCTACTCTTTACAAATCTGAAAATTTTGCCATACTTAAATATTGCTATGATAATTATGCTTCTAATGCCTATGTTGAACCATATATTGAGGACTACTCCGCTGTCCAAGAAGATACTAATATTTTGCAGGAGTCTATGGAAGAAGAATTGATGAAACTGTGAGCTCACTGGATGAAAAAGATGATGAGAAGAGCGAAGAACAAAAGGAGGAAGAGCGGATTAGCTACCCGTGCCCACCTTCTAATGAGAGTAACTCTTCAACTCATACATTGTTTAGTTTCCCTTCATGCTTACCGAAGGATGATTGCTATGATGACTGCTATGATCCCGTTGACTCTTTTGAAATATCCCTTTTTGATGATGCTTGCTATGCTTGTGGCCAAGATGCCAATATGAATTATGCTTATGGAGATGAACTTGCTATAGTTCCTTATGTTAAACATGAAATTGTTGCTATTGCACCCACACAGGATAGTCCTATTATCTTTTTGAATTCTCCAAACTACACTATATCGGAGAAGTTTGCACTTATTAAGGATTACATTGATGGGTTGCCTTTTACCGTTGCACAGGATGATTTTGATAGATATAATATGCATGTGCTTGCTGCTCCTACTTGCAATTATTATGAGAGAGGAACTATATCTCCACCTCTCTATGTTTCCCACACGATAAAATTGCAAGAAACTGTTTATACTACGCATTGGCCTTTACTATGTGTGCATGAATTGTTCTTTTATGACATGCCGCTGCATAGGAAGAGAGTTAGACTTCGTCATTACATGATATATGTTACTTTGTGCTCACTACTAAATTACAAATCATTGCTAATTAAAATTGGCTTTGATATACCTTGGGATCCGGGTGGATTCACTATTTGAGCACTATATGCCTAGCTTAATGGCTTTAAAGAAAGCGCTGCCAGGGAGACAACCAGGAAGTTTTAGAGGGTCATTTATTTCTGTTGAGTGCTTTCATATAGTTTAAAAACAACAAAAATAAAGAGGGGAACCCAAAACTTTTCAAAAAGGAAAGTGAAAGTGAGAAAGACAAGCATTGTTGAAGTGGGAGAGCTCCTTGAACTTTGTTCATGCTCACGGCAACTTTGTGAATCTTGATTACAGAAACTTTTCAACAAAAATAATTATCCCCTTGTACAATTACATTGTATTATAAAAATAATGTGCCAAGGTTTGCCTTTAGGATGTTTACAATACTTGTTGGTTTGTACGGTGCAGGACAGAAACTTTGGCTATAGTGCGCGATTTTTCATTTTTTACTGGGACGTCAAATGGTTCTGATTCTTTTTGCACTGTATTTCTATACAAGTTTTTTATTTTTCCTAATTTTGGAAGAATTGTTCAAGTATCAGAAGTATGGTAAATGTTCAGATTGCTACAGACTGTTCTGTTTTAGACAGATTCTGTTTTTGATGCATAGTTTGCTTGTTTTGATGAAACTATCGATTTATATCAGTGGATTAAGCCATGGAAAAGTTATACTACAGTAGACACAATGCCAAAACAAAATATGAATTGGTTTGCAACAGTACTTAGAGTAGTGATTTGCTTTATTATACTAACGGATCTTACCGAGTTTTCTGTTCAAGTTTTGTGTGGATGAAGTGTTCGATGATCGAGAAGGTCTCGATGTGAGAAGAAGGAAGAGGCAAGAGCTCAAGCTTGGGGATGCCCGAGGCACACCAAGTAAATATTCAAGGAGACTCAAGCGTCTAAGCTTGGGGATGCCCCGGAAGGCATCCCCTCTTTCTTCAACAAGTATCGGTATGTTTTCAGATTCATTTCGTTCATGCGATATGTGCAAATCTTGGAGCGTCTTTTGCATTTAGTTTTCATTTTTCTTTTATGCACCATGCTGGTATGAGATAGTCCTTGGTTGATTTATAGAATGCTCATTGCACTTCACTTATATCTTTTGAGTATGGCTTTATAGAATGCTTCATGTGCTTCACTTATATCATTTGAAGTTTGGATTGCCTGTTTCTCTTTACATAGAAAACCGCCATTTGTAGAATGCTCTTTTGCTTCACTTATATTTGTTAGAGCATGGGCATATATTTTGTAGAAAGAATTAAACTCTCTTGCTTCACTTATATCTATTTAGAGAGATGACAGGAATTGGTCATTCACATGGTTAGTCATAAAATCCTACATAAAACTTGTAGATCACTGGATATGATGTGTTTGATTCCTTGCAATAGTTTTGCGATATAAAGATGGTGATATTAGAGTCATGCTAGTGGGTAGTTGTGGATTGTAGAAATACGTGTGTTGAGGTTTGTGATTCCCATAGCATGCACGTATGGTAAACCGTTATGTAACGAAGTCGGAGCATGAGGTATTTATTGATTGTCTTCCTTATGAGTGGCGGTCGGGGACGAGTGATGGTCTTTTCCTACCAATCTATCCCCCTAGGAGCATGCGCGTAGTACTTTGTTTCGACGACTAATAGATTTTCGCAATAAGTATGTGAGTTCTTTATGACTAATGTTGAGTCCATGGATTATACGCACTCTCATCCTTCCACCATCACTAGCCTCTGTAGTACCGCGGAACTTTCGCCGGTACCATAAACCCACCATATACCTTCCTCAAAACAGCCACCATACCTACCTATCATGGCATGTCCATAGCCATTCCGAGATATATTGCCATGCAACTTCCATCATCATCATATACATGACTCGAGCATTCATTATCATATTGCTTTGCATGATCGTGAGATAGCTAGCATGATATTTTCATGGCTTGTCCGTTTTTTGATGTCATTGCTAAGCTAGATCATTGCATATCCCGGTACACCGCCAGAGGCATTCATATAGAGTCATATCTTTGTTCTAGATATCGAGTTGTAATATTGAGTTGTAAGTAAATAGAAGTCTGATGATCATCATTATTAGAGCATTGCCCCAGTGAGGAAAGGATGATGGAGACTATGATTCCCCCACAAGTCGGGATGAGACTCCGGACGAAAAAAAAAGAGAAAGGCCAAAAAAGAGATGGCCCAAAAAATGAGAGAAAAAGAGAGAAGGGGCAATGTTACTATCCTTTTACCACACTTGTGCTTTAGAGTAGCACCATGTTCTTCATCTAGAGAGTCTCTTGAGTTATCACTTTCATATACTAGTGGGAATTTTCATTATAGAACTTGGCTTGTATATTCCAACGATGGGCTTCCTCAAATGCCACAGATCTTCATGAGCAAGCAAGTTGGATGCACACCCACTTAGTTTCAGTTTGAGCTTTCATATACTTATAGCTCTAGTGCATCCGTTGCATGGCAATCCCTACTCCTCACATTGACATCAATTGATGGGCATCTCCATAGCCGGTTGATTAGCCGCGTTGATGTGAGACTTTCTCCTTTTTGTCTTCTCCACATAACCCCCATCATCATATTCTATTCCACCTATAGTGCTATGTCCATGGCTCACGCTCATGTATTGCGTGAAAGTTGAAAAGGTTTGAGAAACGTCAAAAGTATGAAACAATTGCTTGGCTTGTCATCGGGATTGTGCATGATGTGAATATTTTGTGTGGTGAAGATAGAGCATAGCCAGACTATATAATTTTGTAGGGATGAGCTTTCTTTGGCTATGTTATTTCAATAAGACATAATTGCTTGGTTGGTATGCTTGAAGTATTATTGTTTTTATGTCAAAGGATAGACTATTGCTTTGAATCACTCGTGTCTTAATATTCATGCCATGATTAGACATATGATCAAGATTATGCTAGGTAGCATTCCACATCAAAAATTATCTTTTTTATCATTTACCTACTCGAGGACGAGCAGGAATTATGCTTGGGGATGCTGATACGTCTCCGTCATATCTATAATTTTTGATTGTTCCATGCCAATATTATTCAACTTTCATATACTTTTTGGCAACTTTTTATACTAGTTTTGGGACTAACATATTGATCCAGTGCCCAGTGCCAGTTCCTGTTTGTTGCATGTTTTATGTCTTGCAGAATATCCATATCAAACGGAATCCAAATGGGATAAAAACGGACTAAGCTTATTTTTGGAATATTTGGAAAATTCCGGAAGAAAAATCCACGCGAGACGGTGCCCGAGGTGGCCACGAGGCAGGGGGCGTGCCCCTGACCCTCGTGAGCCACCCGTAAGGCGGTTGATGCCCTTCTTCGGCCGCAAGAAAGCTAATTTTTGGTAAAAAATCATGGCGAAGGTTTCAGTCCAATCGGTGTTACGGATCTCCATATATATACGAAACGGTGAAAGGGCAGCAGAACAGAACGCAGAAACAGAGATAGATCCAATCTCGGAGGGGCTCTCGGTTTCAGTCCAAACGGTGAAAGGGCAGCAGAACAGAACGCAGAAACAGAACGCAAAAATCATGGCGAAGGTTTCAGTCCAATCGGTGTTACGGATCCCACGCCATGGAGGCCAAGGATCAGAGGGGAAACCCTTCTCCCATCTAGGGAGGAGGTCAAGGAAGAAGAAGACGAAGGGCCCCCCTCTCCCCTTCTCTTCCGGTGGCGCCGGAACGCTGCCGTGGCCATCATCATCACCGCAATCTTCACCAACAACTTCACCGCCATCATCACCAACTCTTCCCCCCTCTATGCAGCGGTGTAACCTCTCTCTTACCCGCTGTAATCTCTACTTAAACATGGTGCTCAACGCTATATATTATTTCCCAATGATGTATGGCTATCCTATGATGTTTGAGTAGATCCGTTTTGTCCTATGGGTTATTTGATGATCAAGATTGGTTTGAGTTGCATGTTTTATTATTGGTGCTGTCCTATGGTGCTCTCCATGTCGCGCAAGCGTGAGGGATCCCCGCTGTAGGGTTTGCAATGTGTTCATGATTTGCTTATGGTGGGTGGCGTGAATGACAGAAGCACAGACTCGAGTAAGTAGGTTGTTTGCGTATGGGATAAAGAGGACATGATGCTTTAATGCTATGGTTGGGTTTTACCTTAATGATCTTTAGTAGTTGCGGGTGTTTGCTAGAGTTCCAATCATAAGTGCATATGATCCAAGTAGAGAAAGTATGTTAGCTTATGCCTCTCCCTCAAATAAAATTGCAATAATGATTACCGGTCTAGTTATCGATTGCCTAGGGAAAAATAACTTTCTCGTAACAAAAAGCTCTCTACTAAAACTAATTTGGTTGTGTCTTCATCTAAACAGCCCCTAGCTTTTATTTACTCGCTCTTTACTTTCTAGCAAACCTATCCAAAAACACCTACAAACTACTTCTAGTTTCATACTTGTTTCCGGTAAAGCGAACGTCAAGTGCGCGTAGAGTTGTATCGGTGGTCGATAGAATTTGAGGGAATATTTGTTCTACCTTTAGCTCCTCGTTGGGTTTGACACTCTTACTTATCGAAAGAGGCTACAATTGATCCCCTATACTTGTGGGTTATCATGAGGGCGTGCGGAGGGGAGGGGGGCTTGACCTGGCGCGCGGGCGGCGGCAGTGGCCGCGGTGACTGAACGGGGAAGGGAAGGGAAGGCGGCGTGGGTCGAGGTCCTCACCCCCAATGGAGGGGTACACCTACGAGGCTCGAGGAAGCCGGTGGGGGCGAGGCGGGGCGGTCTACAAGTGGCGGTGTCGGGTTCCGGCGATGGCGTCGTCGAGCGGCGACGGGGGGCACCGAGCGCTGGGTGAGGGAGTCCTGGATTATGGGGTCCTCAGACGTTCGGGCTAATTGACATGGGCCGGATTAATGGGCCGTGAAGATACAAGATAGAAGGCCTTCCCTCGTGTCCGGATGGGACTCTCCTTTGCCTAGATGGCAAGCTTGGTGTTCGGATATGTAGTTTCCTTTCTCTGTAAACCGACTCTATACAACCCTAGGCCCCTCCGGTGTCTATATAAACCGGAGGGTTTAGTCCGTAGGGGCTATCACAAAATCATATAGGCTAGACATCTAGGGTTTAGCCATTACGATCTCAAGGTAGATCAACTCTTGTAACCCCTATACTCATCAAAGTCAATCAAGCAGGAAGTAGGTATTACCTCCATTAAGAGGGCCCGAACCTGGGTAAACATCGTGTCCCTGCCTCCTGTTACCCTCAATCCTTAGACGCACAGTTCGGGACCCCCTACCCGAGATCTGTCGGTTTTGACACAGACATTGGTGCTTTCATTGAGAGTTCCACTGTGTCGTCAGCAGAAGGTTCGATGGCTCGTTTAAACATCGCCAACGACGCTGCTTCCGGGAAAACCTTCCTCCCCGGTCAACTTTTCATGTTCGGCGGCTTTGCGATGTGTGCCAACTCTAGTGGCCACCATGAACAGATCGACAGCTACACCCCTGGTCATCAGATCAGTTTTGGAAGTCTGAATTATGTCGCTGATATCCGAGGATACTTGATCTTTGAAGGGTTCGCGGCCTCAGCCACCGCTCTAGCCATAGATCCGGAGCAAACCACTAGGTCCGAAGGGGGGAGCCTAGAGCCCACCGGACTCCCTGCAATTATGGAACATAGTACCGCAGATCCAGAAGGGGTCGTGACATCGGCAAGCCCGGAGTCAAACCGGGTTCCCCTTATCATTGGAAAGCCGGACTCATCTTCAGACATTAATTCCGAACTCTCATGGCCTACGAGAGGCGAGCGCAGCCGGGAGGCTTTCGCCCCGCCTAGCGCCAAAGACTTTTGCTTCCCCGTCCAATCCTCGCCCTTAAGCGACGCTCTGGACTCAATGCCATCCCTCGCCATTACGGAGGAATCACCTCCGAACTACGCCCAGCCCGGACTAGGGGCTGAGAGCGGGGAATTTTACGTCGCACCCACCCCCACTTCGTCGCCACTGTCGAAGACCTAACCGACATGTTGGATTAGGCCTCCAAAGACATCGACGGCATGGACGACGATGCCGGAGACAAAGAAGGCCAAGACCCGCCGTTTTACCGGACGTTGGACGGCCACCTCCACATACGGCGTATATATGGTGGATACACCCAAAGAGGATGACGCCGAAGGCAGGAAAGATCCAGTTGAGGATAGTACTGCTGACGTACCACCGAAGCATCGGTGTCAGTGGCGCCGCTCAAAATCACGCCACGACAAAGGCAGCAACACCGGCACCAGAGACAATAACACTCCGGAAAATGCCGAAAACCCTAAAGCCCCCATCGAGCCCACATCTGAACATGACGATTGGGAGGAGGGGCAAGTCAACCCCGACGATCCTGCGGGAAACGACTCAGAGGATAGTATCTATCTACCACTCTCCAAGGATGATGTAAGCCTCGGTGATGAATACTTTACCGTGCCAGAGGAACCCCTCGAGCAAGAGCGCTTTAAGCGCCAGCTAATCGCCACTGCGAGAAGCCTAAAAAAGAAGCAGCAGCAACTTCAAGCCAAACAGGATACGCTCAACGACAGATGGACTAAAGTCCTGGCAGGCGAAGAGTACGGCCTCGAACGCCCAACAAAGAGCTACCCAAAGCACAAACTACTACCACAAGTTGACGATGAGGCCCTTGAGCCAATACCGCCAAAGTATAATGCTGCTGACGAAACTGACCGACCACCACGTGGACGGGACAGAACGGCCACTTACGCTGAACAACAGCCCGCACCACCTCGTCGTAGAGGCAAGGAGGCAGCAGCTCTGGGCTACACCTACGACCTACGCAAGGACCTGGACAATAGAGCCGGTCAGACCAGATCAATATATGGATCAAGGGGACGTGCCCCAATGTGAGAAGACGGCCATTAGACCTGGCGCGACAGGCACAACCTCACACGGGCCGAAAACCGCATACGGACTTCATCCGAACTGTGTCGTGACATCACCCGATACAGAGACGCCGCACACCCCTTATGCTTCACCGACGAGGTAATGGATCACCAGTTTCCAGAAGGGTTTAAACCCGTGAACATCGAATCATACGACGGAACGATAGATCCCACAGTCTGGATCGAAGCCATCAAGTATCTCCCCCTGAATCTCAAGGGACCAGCACGACACTGGTTAAATAGCCTCCCAGAAAACTCTATTGGTATCTGGGAAGATTTGGAAGATGCCTTTCGAGACAACTTCCAAGGTACCTATGTGCGCCCCCCAGGCACCGATGACCTCAGTCATATAGTCCAGCAACCCGGAGAATCAGCCCGGAAACTCTGGACCAGGTTCTTAATTAAAAAGAACCAAATTGTCGATTTTCTAGACGCCGAAGCCCTCGCGGCATTTAAACATAGCGTCCGCGATGAGTGGCTCGCTCGACACCTCGGCCAAGAAAAACCGAAGTCCATGGCAGCTCTTACCGCACTCATGACCCGCTTTTGCGCAAGAGAAGATAGCTGGCTAGCTCGCAGAAGCAATAGCCCCAGCGACCCTGGCACCTCCGAAGTCAGGGACGGCAAGGTAGGCCACGACGCAACAAAAACAAGTGTCGCAGCAACAATGAACATACCGAAGATACGGCGGTCAACACCGGATTCAGTGGCTCTAAATCCGGTCAGCGGAAAAAGCCATTCAAAGGAAACAAAGATGGTACATCCAGTTTGGACAAAATACTTGATCGGCCTTGCCAGATTCATGGCACCCCTGACAAGCCTGCCAGTCACTCCAACAGAAATTGTTGGGTCTTCAAACAGGCCGGTAAGCTAAACAACGAACATAATGGGAAAGGGCCGCCCAGCGAGGACGACGATGAAGAGCCTCGCCCACCGAACACAAGGGGACAAAAGAAATTTCCCCCCGAGGTAAAAACAGAATATGATATATGTTACACATATCCCCAAGAGGGAGTGCAAGCGAGCGCTAAGGGACGTCTACGCCATAGAGCCGGTCGCCCCAAAATTCAACCCATGATCGGCTTGTCCGATCACCTTTGATCGAAAGGATCACCCGACCAGTATCCGTCATGGAGGTTCGACAGCTTTGGTCCTCGACCCAATTATCAACGGATTCCATCTCACGCGAGTCCTTATGGACGGCGGCAGCAGCCTTAACCTGCTTTATCAAGACACCATCCGCAAAATGGGTATTGATCCGTCAAGAATCAAGCCCACTAAAGCCACCTTTAAAGGAGTAATACCTGTTGTAGAGGCCCGCTGTACGGGCTCAATAACATTGGAAGTGATCTTCGGTTCGCCGGACAACTTCCGAAACGAAGACTTGATCTTCGACATCGTCCCCTTCCGCAGTGGCTACCACGCACTGCTCGGACGAACCGCCTTCGCCCGCTTCAATACGGTCCCGCATTATGCTTACTTAAAGTTCAAAATGCCTGGACCCCGCGACGTTATTACAGTTAATGGAAACACAGAGCGCTCCCTCCATACCGAGGAGCACACTGTGGCCCTCGTAGCCGAAGTACAAACCTGCCTTATCAAGCCGCACACCACATCGACCATTAGGCCCCTGGACAATGTTAAACGAGTCTGGTCCACTCTGCACGATGACAGCTCGGCAACCCTAGAGCTAGCTTAGCAGTTTCGCCTCCGTCGACCGCCACGCACATCCGCGGCATTTGTACCGCGAGTGCATCATTACGCACTAAAAATACCTTGGGCATCAACGGAGGCACAATGCAGATAGGTCTATAGTACGGTTTAACCCTATATGACCTTGACCTTTTACTTTGATCATTTTTCCTTTTCACTACCACAGGTGCATTAAAACCTAGCTACTCCACGGATGTACAAGGACACTTTCCAAGCCTGGTTCCGTACAGATAACCGTGGGTCGTTCCTCTTAAGGAAACTCCCTCAAAAGGTGAAAGCGACGCAGATGTGCAGCAGGCCGTGCAAAAGATCTTCAAGACCACCTTTTTTTTCTAGGACCTGTATCCAGCTTTCCCTTGTTCATAAATCATCGGCATGTAAAACAGCCTTGATGCTTGTAGCATCCTCTGTAACAACATGTTTTGACGTATCAATCAGACTAAAATGGAAACAGTTTTCGCCCAACCCTTTTTGGTATTGGCTTATTTCTTAAATATGTATTCCCTCTTTATGTCAGATTGGCATATACACCTCGACATAAATTGCCAGGGGCTCTATTTGTTGGAAATAAGCCCTAGTGGCAATAATAAAATGGTTATTATTATATTTCCTTGTTCATGATAATTGTCTATTGTTCATGCTATAATTGTGTTATCCGGAAATCATAATACATGTGTGAACACATAGACCATAACATGTCCCTAGTGAGCCTCTAGTTGACTAGCTCGTTGATCAATAGATGGTTACGGTTTCCTGACCATGGACATGGGATGTCATTGATAACGGGATCACATCATTAGGAGAATGATGTGATTGACAAGACCCAATCCTAAGCATAGCACTAGATCGTGTAGTTCGTTTGCTAAAGCTTTTCTAATGTCAAGTATCATTTCCTTAGACCATGAGATCGTGCAACTCCCGGATACCGTAGGAATGCTTTGGGTGTACCAGACATCACAACGTAACTGGGTGGCTATAAAGGTGCACTATAGGTATCTTCGAAAGTGTCTGTTGGGTTGGCGCGGATCGAGACTGGGATTTGTCACTCCGTATGACGGAGAGGTATCTCTGGGCCCACTCGGTAGGACATCATCATAATGAGCTCAATGTGATCAAGGAGTTGTTCACAGGATGATGTGTTACGGGAAAGAGTAAAGAGACTTGCCGTAACGAGATTGAACAAGGTATCGGTATACCGACGATCGAATCTCGGGCAAGTATCCTACCGATAGACAAAGGGAATTGTATACGGGATTGATTGAATCCTCGACATCGTGGTTCATCCGATGAGATTATCGTGGAGCATGTGGGAGCCAACATGGGTATCCAGATCCCGCCATTGGTTATTGACCGGAGAGTTGTCTCGGTCATGTCTACGTGTCTCCCGAACCCGTATAGGGTCTACACACTTAAGGTTCGGTGACGCTAGAGTTGTAGAGATATTAGTATGCGGTTAACCGAAAGTTGTTCGGATTCCCGGATGAGATCCCGGACGTCACAAGGAGTTCCGAAATGGCCCGGAGGTAAAGATTTATATATAGGAAGTGCAGTTTCGGCCACCGGGAGAGTTTCGGGGGTCACCGGTATTGTACCGGGACCACCGGAAGGGTCCCGGGGGTCCACCGGGTGGGGCCACCTATCTCGGAGGGCCCCATGGGCTGAAGTGGCGTGGGAACCAGCCCCTGGTGGGCTGGTGCGCCCCACCCAAGGGCCCAAGGCGCCTAGGGTTGGAAACCCTAGGGGGTCGTTGCCCCCTGAGGGGGCATGCGCCCCCTGGTTGGAAACCCTAAGGGGGTCATTGCCCCCTGAGGGGCCGCCGCCCCGGGGGCCGCCCCCCCCCTCTAGATGGGATCTCCAAGGGGGGCATGCGCCCCCCCCCCCTAGCCCCTATATATAGTGGAGGGGAGGGAGGGCAGCCGCACCCTAAGCCCTGGCGCCTCCCTCTCCCTCCCGTGACACCTCTTCGTCCTCGAGTAGCGCTTGGCGAAGCCCTACTGGAATCCCGCTGCTTCCACCACCACACCGTCGTGCTGCTGGATCTCCATCAACTTCTCCTTCCCCCTTGCTGGATGAAGAAGGAGGAGACGTCTCCGCTCCGTACGTGTGTTGAACGCGGAGGTGCCGTCCGTTTGGCGCTAGGATCATTGGTGATTTGGATCACGACGTGTACGACACCATCAACCCCGTTCTCTTGAACGCTTCCGCTCGCGATCTACAAGGGTATGTAGATGCACTCCTCTCTCTCTCGTTGCTAGATGACTCCATAGATTGATCTGGTGATGCGTAGAAAATTTTAAATTTCTGTTACGATCCCCAACAGTGGCATCATGAGCTAGGTTTATGCGTTGTTTCTATGCACGAGTAGAACACAAGTTGTTGTGGGCGTCGATTTTGTCAATTTACTTGCCGTTACTAGTCTTATCTTGATTCGGCGGCATCATGGGATGAAGCGGCCCGGACCGACCTTACACGTACGCTTACGTGAGACAGGTTCCACCGACTGACATGCACTAGTTGCATAAGGTGGCTAGCGGGTTTCTGTCTCTCCCACTTAGTCGAAACGGATTCGATGAAAAGGGTCCTTATGAAGGGTAAATATAAATTGGCATATCACATTGTGGTTTTGGCGTAGGTAAGAAACGTTCTTGCTAGAAACTTATAGCAGCCACGTAAAAAATTTGCAACAACAATTAGAGGACGTCTAACTTGTTTTTGCAGCATGTGTCATGTGATGTGATATGGCCAGAAGAATGTGATGAATGATATATGTGATGTATGAGATTGATCATGTTCTTGTAATAGGAATCACGACTTGCATGTCGATGAGTATGACAACCGGCAGGAGCCATAGGAGTTGTCTTAATTTATTTATGACCTGCGTGTCAACTGAAACGTCATGTAGTTACTTTACTTTATTGCTAACCGTTAGCCATAGTAGTAGAAGTAATAGTTTGCGAGAGAACTTCATGAAGACACGATGATGGAGATCATGGTGTCATACCGGTGACGATGATGATCATGGCGCCCCGAAGATGGAGATCAAAAGGAGCAAAATGATATTGGCCATATCATATCACTATTTGATTGCATGTGATGTTTATCATGTTTTACATCTTATTTGCTTAGAACGACGGTAGCATAAATAAGATGATCCCTCGCTAAAATTTCAAGAAAGTGTTCCCCCTAACTGTGCACCGTTGCGAAGGTTCATTGTTCCGAAGAACCACGTGATGATCGGGTGTGATAGGTTCTAACGTTCGCATACAACGGGTGTAAGCCAGATTTACACACGCAATACACATAGGTTGACTTGACGAGCCTAGCATGTACAGACATGGCCTCGGAACACAAGAGATCGAAAGGTCGAACATGAGTCGTATAGCAGATACGATCAACATGAAGATGTTCACCGATGATGACTAGTCCGTCTCACGTGATGATCGGACACGGCCTAGTTGACTCGGATCATGTATCACTTAGATGAGTAGAGGGATGTCTGTCTGAGTGGGAGTTCATTAATAATTTGATTAGATGAACTTAATTATCATGAACTTAGTCTAAAATCTTTACAATATGTCTGGTAGATCAAATGGCCCATGCTAATGTCAACCTCAACTTCAACGCGTTCCTAGAGAGAACCAAACTGAAAGACGATGGTAGCAACTATACGGACTGGGTCCGGAACTTGAGGATCATCCTCATAGCTACCAAGAAAGCATATGTCCTTGAAGCACCGCTAGGTGAAGCGCCCGTCCCAGCAAACCAAGACGTTATGAACGCCTGGCAAACACGTGTTGATGATTACTCCCTGGTTCAGTGCAGCATGCTTTACAGCTTAGAACCGGGGCTCCAAAAGCGTTTCAAGCAGCACGGAGCATATGAGATGTTCCAAGAGCTAAAAATGGTTTTCCAAGCTCATGCCCGGGTCGAGAGATATGAAGTCTCCGACAAGTTCTACAGTTGTAAGATGGAGGAGAATAGTTCTGTCAGCGAGCACATACTCAAAATGTCTGGGTTGCACAACCGCTTATCTCAGCTGGGAGTTAATCTCCCGGATGATGTAGTCGTTGACAGAATCCTTCAGTCGCTCCCACCTAGCTACAAGAGCTTTGTGATGAACTTCAATATGCAGGGGATGGAAAAGACCATTCCTGAGGTATATTCAATGCTGAAATCAGCGGAGGTGGAGATCAAAAAGGAACATCAAGTGTTGATGGTGAATAAAACCACCAAGTTCAAGAAAGGCAAGGGTAAGAAGAACTTCAAGAAAGACGGCAAGGGAGTTGCCGCGCCCGGTAAGCAAGCTGCTGGGAAGAAGACAAAGAATGGACCCAAGCCTGAGACTGAGTGCTTTTATTGCAAGGGAAACGGTCACTGGAAGCGGAACTGCCCCAAGTACTTAGCGGATAAGAAGGCCGGCAATACCAAAGGTATATGTGATATACATGTTATTGATGTGTACCTAACCAGCGCTCGTAGTAGCTCCTGGGTATTTGATACCGGTGCGGTTGCTCATATTTGTAACTCAAAGCAGGAGCTGCGGAATAAGCGGAGACTGGCGAAGGACGAGGTGACGATGCGCGTCGGGAATGGTTCCAAGGTCGATGTGATCACCGTCGGCACGCTACCTCTACATTTACCTACGGGATTAGTTTTAAACCTCAGTAATTGTTATTTAGTGCCGGCTTTGAGCATGAACATTGTATCTGGATCTCGTTTGATGCGACATGGCTACTCATTTAAATCGGAGAATAATGGTTGTTCTATCTATATGACAGATATGTTTTATGGTCATGCCCCGCTGGTCAATGGTTTATTCTTAATGAATCTCGAACGTGATGTTACACATATTCATAGTGTGAATGCCAAGAAATGTAAGGTTGATAATGATAGTCCCACATACTTGTGGCACTGCCGCCTTGGTCACATTGGTGTCAAACGCATGAAGAAACTCCATGCAGATGGACTTTTAGAGTCTCTTGATTATGAATCATTTGACACGTGCGAACCATGCCTCATGGGCAAAATGACCAAGACTCCGTTCTACGGAACAATGGAGCGAGCAACCAACTTATTGCAAATCATACATACTGATGTGTGCGGTCCAATGAGCGTTGAGGCTCGCAGTGGCTATCGTTATGTTCTCACCCTCACTTATGACTTGAGTAGATATGTGTATGTCTACTTAATGAAACACAAGTCTGAGACCTTTGAAAAGTTCAAGGAATTTCAGAGTGAGGTTGAGAATCAACGTGACAGAGAAAATAAAGTTCTTACGATCAGATCGTGGAGGGGAATATTTGAGTCACGAATTTGGCACACACTTAAGGAAATGTGGAATTGTTTCACAACTCACGCCGCCTGGAACACCTCAGCGTAATGGTGTGTCCGAACGTCGTAATCGCACTCTATTGGATATGGTGCGATCTATGATGTCTCTTACCGATCTACCGCTATCATTTTGGGGTTATGCTTTAGAGACTGCCGCATTCACTTTAAATAGGGCTCCGTCGAAATCCGTTGAGATGACACCGTATGAATTATGGTTTGGAAAGAAACCTAAGCTGTCGTTTCTTAAAGTTTGGGGATGCGATGCTTATATCAAGAAACTTCAACCTGAAAAGCTCGAACCCAAGTCGGAAAAATGTGTCTTCATAGGATACCCTAAGGAAACCATTGGGTATACCTTCTACCTCAGATCCGAAGGCAAGATCCTCGTTGCTAAGAACGGGTCCTTCTGAAGAAAGAGTTTCTCTCAAAAGAAGTAAGTGGGAGGAAAGTGGAACTTGATGAGATGACCCCTCTCGAACCAGAAAGTAGCGCAGCACAAGAAAATGTTTCTGTGGTGCCTACACCGACTAGAGAGGAAGTTAATGATGACGATCATGATCAAGTTACCACTGAACTTCGTAGGTCCACAAGGACACGTTCCGCACCAGAGTCGTACGGCAACCCTGTCATGGAAATCATGTTGTTGGACAACGGTGAACCTTCAAACTATGAAGAAGCAATGGCGGGCCCAGATTCCAACAAATGGCTTGAAGCCATGCAATCCGAGATAGGATCCATGTATGAAAACAAAGTATGGACTTTGACAGACTTGCCCGATGATCGGCGAGCGGTAGAAAATAAATGGATCTTTAAGAAGAAGACGGACGCGGATGGAAATGTTACCATCTATAAAGCTCGACTTGTCGCTAAGGGTTATCGACAAGTTCAAGGAGTTGACTATTATGAGACCTTCTCACCCGTAGCGAAGCTGAAGTCCGTCCGAATCATGTTAGCAATTGCCGCATTCTACGATTATGAAATATGGCAAATGGACGTCAAAACGGCATTCCTTAAGGGCTTCCTTAAGGAAGAATTGTGTATGATGCAGCCGGAAGGTTTTGTCGATCCTAAGAATGCTGGCAAGGTATGCAAGCTCCAGAGCTCAATCTATGGGCTGGTGCAGGCATCTCGGAGTTGGAACATTCACTTTGATGAGATGATCAAAGCGTTTGGGTTTACACAGACTTATGGAGAAGCCTGTGTTTACAAGAAAGTGAGTGGGAGCTCTGTAGCATTTCTCATATTATATGTGGATGACATACTATTGATGGGAAATGATATAGAATTCTTGGAAAGCATAAAGGCCTACTTGAATAAGTGTTTTGCAATGAAGGACCTTGGAGAAGCTGCTTACATATTAGGCATCAAGATCTATAGAGATAGATCGAGACGCCTCATAGGTCTTTCACAAAGCACATACCTTGATAAGATATTGAAGAAGTTCAATATGGATCAGTCCAAGAAGGGGTTCTTGCCTGTATTGCAAGGTGTGAGATTGAGCACGGCTCAATGCCCGACCACGGCAGAAGATAGAGAAAAGATGAGTGTCATCCCCTATGCCTCGGCCATAGGGTCTATTATGTATGCCATGCTGTGTACCAGACCTGATGTAAACCTTGCCGTAAGTTTGGTTGGAAGATACCAAAGTAATCCCGGCATGGAACACTGGACAGCAGTCAAGAACATCCTGAAGTACCTGAAAATGACTAAGGATATGTTTCTCGTTTATGGAGGTGACAAAGAGCTCGTCGTAAAGGGTTACGTCGATGCTAGCTTCGACACAGATCTGGATGACTCTAAGTCACAAACCGGATACGTGTATATTTTGAATGGTGGGGCAGTCAGCTGGTGCAGTTGCAAGCAAAGCGTCGTGGCGGGATCTACATGTGAAGCGGAGTGCATGGCAGCCTCGGAGGTAGCACATGAAGCAATCTGGATGAAGGAGTTCATTGCCGACCTAGGAGTTATTCCCAATGCAACGGGGCCGATGACTCTCTTCTGTGACAACACTGGAGCTATTGCCCTTGCCAAGGAGCCCAGGTTTCACAAGAAGACCAGGCACATCAAGCGTCGCTTCAACTCCATTCGTGAAAATGTTCAAAATGGAGACATAGATATTTGTAAAGTGCATAAGGATTAGAATGTCGCAGATCCGTTGACTAAACCTCTTCCACGGGCGAAACATGATCAACACCAGAACTCTATGGGTGTACGATTCATCACAATGTAACTAGATTATTGACTCTAGTTCAAGTGGGAGACTGTTGGAAATATGCCCTAGAGGCAATAATAAAATGGTTATTATTATATTTCCTTGTTCATGATAATTGTCTATTGTTCATGCTATAATTGTGTTATCCGGAAATCGTAATACATGTGTGAACACATAGATCATAACATGTCCCTAGTGAGCCTCTAGTTGACTAGCTCGTTGATCAATAGATGGTTACGGTTTCCTGACCATGGACATTGGATGTCATTGATAACGGGATCACATCATTAGGAGAATGATGTGATGGACAAGACCCAATCCAAAGCATAGCACTAGATCGTGTAGTTCGTTTGCTAAAGCTTTTCTAATGTCAAGTATCATTTCCTTAGACCATGAGATCATGCAACTCCCAGATACCGTAGGAATGCTTTGGGTGTACCAAACATCACAACGTAACTGGGTGGCTATAAAGGTGCACAATAGGTATCTCCGAAAGTGTCTGTTGGGTTGGCACGGATCAAGACTGGAATTTGTCACTCCGTATGACGGAGAGGTATCTCTGGGCCCACTCGGTAGGACATCATCATAATGAGCTCAGTGTGATCAAGGAGTTGTTCACAGGATGATGTGTTGCGTGAACGAGTAAAGAGACTTTCCGTAACGAGATTGAACAAGGTATCGGTATATCGACGATCGAATCTCGGGCAAGTATCGTACCGATAGACAAAGGGAATTGTATAAGGGATTGATTGAATCCTCGACATCGTGGTTCATCCGATGAGATTATCGTGGAGCATGTGGGAGCCAACATGGGTATCCATATCCCGCTGTTGGTTATTGACCGGAGAGTTGTCTCGGTCATGTCTACGTGTCTCCCGAACCCGTAGGGTCTACACACTTAAGGTTCGGTGACCCTAGAGTTGTGGAGATATTAGTATGCGGTTAACCGAAAGTTGTTTGGAGTCCCGGATGAGATCCCGGACGTCACGAGGAGTTCCGGAATGGTCCGGAGGTAAAGATTTATATATAGGAAGTCCAGTTTCGGCCACCGGGAGAGTTTTGGGGGTCACCGGTATTGTACCGGGACCACCGGACGGGTCCCGGGGGTCCACCGGGTGGGGCCACCTATCCCGGAGGGCCCCATGGGCTGAAGTGGCGTGGGAACCAGCCCCTGGTGGGCTGGTGCGCCCCACCCAAGGGCCCAAGGCGCCTAGGGTTGGAAACCCTAGGGGGGCGTTGCCCCCCGAGGGGCCGCCGCCCCCCCCTCTAGATGGGATCTCTAAGGGGGGCATGCGCCCCCCCCTAGCCCCTATATATAGTGGAGGGGAGGGAGGGCAGCCGCACCCTAAGCCCTGGCGCCTCCCTCTCCCTCCCGTGACACCTCTTCCTCCTCCAGTAGCGCTTAGCGAAGCCCTGCTGGAATCCCGCTGCTTCCACCACCACGGCGTCGTGCTGCTGGATCTCCATCAACTTCTTCTTCCCCCTTGCTGGATCAAGAAGGAGGAGACGTTTCCGCTCTGTACGTGTGTTGAATGCGGAGGTGCCGTCCGTTCGGCGCTAGGATCATCGGTGATTTGGATCACGACGAGTACGACTCCATCAACCCCGTTCTCTTGAACGCTTCCGCTCGCGATCTACAAGGGTATGTAGATGCACTCCTCTCTCTCTCGTTGCTAGATGACTCCATAGATTGATCCTGGTGATGCGTAGAAAATTTTAAATTTCTGTTACGATCCCCAACACTATTCGGCCATGAATATTTTTCAAAACAAAAAGAAGTCTGAACACTTTTACAGTATACTACGGCGTCCCGAATATGGCAATATATGCATCGACTCCGAATCATGTCTTTGGTCAATAGTTGGGTTGCCCGGCTCCACTGCTTGCTACATTACGTTCCTTTTTTCGGCTAAGGTAGCAAAGGGAGAACTACTGCGATTGTGTTTCTGGTTCGTCCAGCCAAACACCTCAGTAGAGAAAGCCGAAAACTAACTATCATGGTGCGGCGAGAGCTGGTCGGCTATTCGGCGACTTAACATAAATCCCTTGCGATTTCTTCCATATTATACGAAGGACCAGCTTCGGTTTGGTCATGTGCTTAAGGCATCCTAGTTACGCACCAGGGGCTAGCTAATAGCCCCATCGTCAAACTTCTATGGCTAAGTGAGAGTGCTAAAACCGCATAGTCCGATTGCCTGGTTCGCCGCGCTGACAACTCCTTCACGGACCAAGACGTTGGGTCAAGTGTAGTCATGCGCTACTCCGAACACCCCCCGTAATATCTACGTGGGGGGCTAAATCCGACAACTGGTAAACTCTCAGAAATAAAAATGGCCGCACGGGAGGGAAATAACTTCAGACAAAACCATAATTATATTACAAGGCCCTGTTTTATCATACATTGTTTGGACATCCCGGATACATTCAATCAAATATAATGTCCTTCGAGCATTGACCCTCTATCAAGCGGGCACCCTCTAGGACGTCGTCGAATAGCACTCCGACTTGCGGTGGTCCTTGCCACCGGGCGGGCCCTCAACTTCCACGACGGCGGCCTTCATCTTTGCCTAGTGCATCTTGACACGGGCGAAGGCCATCCACGCACCTTCTATGCATGCCGACTGCTTGACCGTATCAATTCGGGGTAGCGCGTCAACGAGTCGCTGCACCAGGACGAAGTAGCTGCTTGGAATGGGTTCAGTTGGCCAAAGCCGGACTATGAGACGTCCCTCATGGCCATTCCGGACATCCTATGCAGCTCGGCCCACTACGCCATCTGGTCGTTCAACAGCGCTGGGCGCTCCTGCGCCGTGAACTGTGACCAGAATAGCTTCTCCGTCGTATTCCCCTCCTGGGCCCGGAAATATTGCGCGGCATCGGCAACACTCTTCGGAAGGTCCGCAAAGTCGTCTGGAGAGCTCCAGAGTCGAGTGAGCAAGACATACTCCTGACTGCCAAATTTACTCTGTAAAAGAAAGGGCTTAGCAGCCGCTATCTACCCGGCCTGTTTGATCTCCTGACGCGCCGCACGAGACTCAGTCCGCGCCTCCTTGTCCCCCTGGAGAGCCTTGGTCAGTTCGGCCGCTTGGGCCTTATTTTTCTCTTCCAAGGACTTGCACCTGCTGGCGGCGTCCTTAAGCTCTTGCTCTACTTCGGTCACCCGCTTCTCGTGTCGGCGGTGGGCAATCTGCTCGGCCTTTAACTCTTTGGCCGCTTTGTCAGCGGCCGCTTGGCTCAACCATGCCTGCTCTTTGGCCTAGGCAAGGTAGCCCTTCAGGGTCTCGACCGGCCACACTACCTGCAATAAAGAATAGGGCAACACAGGAGCTTAGACTCTGCATAGGTATATCACTTTAGGTGTGTAAACACTTTTTCTTTCAAAAACAATACCTTGCGCCTCATCAAACCTCTTGTTGATGCGGACAAGATCCTCCTCGGCCAGCCCCAGCTTCCGCTGAAGCTCGGATACTTCGACGGCTTAGGCGGTAGCCGCTAATAGTGAAGCCTGCTTCTTAAAATAAGAGAAGTACATTATCTCCTGCGAATATTATTGATCCTTTGTTCGCCCATTCTTCAAAGGCCGAACAGAGTCTCAGGGGTATACACATGCATATTTTTCATATGAAAAGTGGCTAAAGACATTACATCGCATACCTCAAAGCCTGTCAATAATATGGTGAAGGCTTCGTTCAGCCCGCTTTTTGCAGACTGGATCTTCTCAACCACCGTACCCATCAGGGTACGGTGCTCCTCCACGATGGGAGCACGTTGCAGTGCGTCCATCTGAGGGTTCGGCGCCTCTGGATTAGTGGCGGCTGTCTTCGGCGTAGACGCTCCCCTTCCTTTGAAGAGGGTTGCTCGCTTGATTCTGGAGCCACATTGGTCTTCAGAATGGTGTTTGGCAGGGGGCCAGACTGGTCAGGGCCCCCGTCGTCCGTCTCCATGGGAGTCGTGCCCCCCACGTTCTCGGCAGCCGAGGCATTACCCTCGGCGCCGTCTCAGCAGCCTTTCGCACCTCTCCATGGCCTGGAGAGGTCCTTTGGGACAACACCTCGGTGTCATCCGCGGCGGGTGGCGGAGAAGCTCGCGGAGGCGTTTCGCTCTCCATCGTCTCCGGCACTAGAGAGTTCCCCGAAGATGATGATTGTTGGGGAAGATCGCGGGCCGGACTAAAACACATGATTTAAATATTATTCCCACAATTCGTAAAAGATTGGATGTATGTAAAGCATCCTTAGCTACTTATGATTTGGCAAGGGGCTTGGCCCGGGGGCGGTGCTTGGGGATTGCTTCGGCGTCCGAATTCGAGTCATCCGAGAGGGATATCTTTCCCCTCTTGGACGACCCTGCCTCCGGATCTACGGAGGCCGCCCTCTTTTTCCCCTTGGGAGGAGGGTTATCTTCTTCCTCCTCCTTGTCGTCTTCGTCTTCGTATCCCTCGAGAGAGGAGGGAGCCTCGACCCGTCCGGACAAAGCGTCTGAAGTACCCTTATGGTGGAGGCCACTTTCGGCCTCCTTGCCCTTCTTCTTCTTATCCTTCTTCACCGGCGCCTGGTATGGCGCCGGGACCAGCATTCTCATTAGGAGAGGACCAGCTGGGTCTTTGGGGAGGGGGGCTGGACACCTGATCCGCTCCGCCTTCTTTATCCAGCCTTGTTTAGAGGATGGAATTTTTAGTGCACCCCCTTGGATTGACGAACTAAGCTATGTTCGGAAATTTGGCCCATACCGGGTGGCCGGATGATTGCAGTCAAGGCCGATGTCCTCGGACGTCTCTGGCAAGACTTTTGAGACTTGAAGAGAAGTTTCCAGATCTCTTTGTGCGTCGTGCCGAAGAATTTTTGCAGAGTTCGCGGCCCTTCCGGATTAAACTCCCACATTCAGAGAGGCCGTCGCTGGCAGGGAAGGGTTCGGCAGACGAGCATCACCTAGATCACGTTGGTAAGGCAGATGTCCTTATCTATGACACTTTTGATGCGTTTTTGCAGCATCAACACCTCGTCGGACGATCCCCAGTCCAGGCCCTTGTTGATCCACGATGCGAGCCGCAGCAGGGGTCCAGATCTAAATGCAGGAGCGGCCGCCCACTTGGTGCCGCGGGGTTCGGTGATGTAGAACCATTCCTGCTGCCATGTCTTGACGGTCTCCACAAAGTCCCCTTGAGGCCAGGTAACATTTGGAAGCTTACTCACCATGGCGCCGCCGCAGTCCGCGTGCTGCCCATCGACCACCTTCGGCTTCGCATTGAAGACCTTGAGCCATAGGCCGAAGTGTGGAGGGATGCGAAGAAATGCCTCACACACGACGATGAACGCCGAGATGTGGAGGATGGAGTTTGGGGCTAGATCGTGAATATCTAGCCCGTAATAGAACATGATACCACGGACAAAGGGGTGAAGGGGAAACCCTAACCCGCAGAGGAAGTGAGGGATGAACACAACCCTCTCGCCGGGCTCTGGAGTAGGGAGGACTTGCCCCTTTGCCGGGAGCCTGTGTGCGATTTCCGTGGTCAAGTACCTCGCCTCCCGGAGTTCCTTGATGTCCTTCTTTGTCACGGAGGAGGCCATCCACTTGCCTTGAGAGCCGGATCCGGACATGGCTGGAGTGTTTGGTGGCGATGTAAAAGATCAAAACTTGGGTGCTGGAGCTCGAGGATGGGAGGGTTGAGGAAGAAGAAGGCGTGGGGCAAAAAGATGGATCCTTATCCCCTTATAAAGGTAGTGAATATCAAGCGCCCCCTCACAAGCCTTAAAACTCGCATATTCCCAAGGGGTCGTGCGAATGGCACGGTTGGATTACCCAAGCCCACATTAGTCAGAATCCCGTAATAAGGGGACACGAACTCTGCATTGACAAGACGTGTCACTGCGCCTCGAAACACGAATCGGGAGGCCGAAAAATGGTCCGAAATAATAAGGTAGCCAGACGTAACGTTTTGCCGAAAAATTTGTCAATAGACATGCCTTATTTTGATTAAATATTGTGCCCTTGTGGTTGAGGGTTGTGACTGTTAAGCAGAGCCGCATACAGTTCTCATTTTCAGAAGACTGCTTTGGAGTATTCGGAGGAGGAACCCGCCTTGCAATGCCAAAGACAATCTGCGCGCCGGACACATCGCCATTGAAGCCTTGTTCAGGGGCTACTGAGGGAGTCCTGGTTTATGGGGTCCTCGGGCGTCCGGGCTAATTGACATGGGCCGGATTAATGGACCGTGAAGATACAAGATAGAAGGCCTTCCCTCGTGTCCGGATGGGACTCTCCTTTGCCTGGATGGCAAGCTTGGCGTTCGGATATGTAGTTTCCTTTCTCTGTAAACTGACTCTGTACAACCCTAGGCCCCTCCGGTGTCTATATAAACCGGAGGGTTTAGTCTGTAGAGGCTATCACAAAATCATACAGGCTAGACATCTAGGGTTTAGCCATTACGATCTCGAGGTAGATCAACTCTTGTAACCCCTATACTCATCAAAGTCAATCAAGCAGGAAGTAGGGTATTACCTCCATTAAGAGGGCCCGAACCTGGGTAAACATCGTGTCCCCCACCTCCTGTCACCCTCGATCCTTAGACGCATAGTTCGGGACCCCCTACCCGAGATCTGTCGGTTTTGACACCGATACTGGGCGTCGTGGTCCCGGGGGGGGGGGGCGAGCGCTCCCACTCCAGATCGTGGGGAGGGGTGAGGGGATCGTGGGATGGTTAGGTCACGGGAGTGGGAGGCTATGGGGGAGAGGTGGGTCGGCCTGGGGTTGGCCAGCTGGTGGGCCGAAGCCCAGGGGAGGGGGGCTTTGGCCTTTCTTTTCTTTTCCATTTGTTCTGTTTTCTATTTTTGTTTCTTTTTTGCATTTAATTTATACGACAAATAGGGTTTGTAAAATAAGGGACTTTGACCCATAATTTACAATGCAAATTTAGACACTGCCTCAAAAAGTTTGATAGTTAAATAAATTCGTTTGGATTTTCCAATATTTTAAAAGGCATTTAAATATTTGTTTTAGCCATCGCTTTATTTAGTTTAGGGCATTTAAATACTTTACAAATATGTTGACTAATCACCAATACTAACAAATGATTATTTGCAACACCTTGAACTTTTTAGCTTTAAAGTTTGAAAACTTTTTAGTTTGACTTGATTTTAAAATTTTAATTTGAACGGGGTTTGAATCAACGCGAGTTTATCAACAGTAATTGTGGTGACATGGCGGCATTAGTAGAGGGTTACTGTAGCTTAATTATCTGGTGTCACAATATATCAAAGTGTTGTCAAGGTGATCAACCAAATAATAATATCCCAACAGCATCGAACGAGCAGTAAAGATGTAGGCCTTATGTGCGCATATCCAAAACCACGAAAACAAGGGAAACTCTATGATACAGGTTCTATGAAATTTACGACGTGTTTTCACAACCTTTCATGTTCTTCAATGGTGTATTTTGAGTCACTGAACGGAGCGGTGTAGCAACCTAGGTCCGCTTGATCAGGCATCCATTGATCAGAAGAGAATTCAAGGCGGCGCTGGGGCGAAGTTGGTGACGAAGTTTGATCCCAAGGTAGACGATTGGTAAAATGCATAGTAGCCAAACTTTAAAAGGTAGGAGTATGTATATAGAAAAATCAAGAGATATTTGGTGAGTATCGAAGTACTTTTTATGTGAATAAAATGCTTGCCCCTTTAACTGAAAATGGTAGTGGCAGGATTTTTTTTGTCTTTTCAATTGTTTCTCTCTCCCTCTATATCTCTACGTATCTCTCATTTTTATTTCTCCTCCACCTATCCTTCAGAATTCGTACAAAGTTCCTATAAACAAAAAGAGGGCAAGAGGCCTAAAGCATGGTTTAAGATCCATAAACTTTGAAAGGGAAGGGGGTTAGCAAAGCAAACCTTTGTATTGCAATACATGCAGGAGTAGAGTTATTATCCCGAGGAGTCCCAACCTATCAAAATCCCTCATCACATAACCAATATTTTTTGTGGACTTCGAAAATCACAAACCTTTAGAAAGGATTGCACTGACGCAAAACTTTTGCATCAATCTCAGAAGTCTACAACGAAGGGTGACCCCTCACCCCCACAGGTCCTGGGAAGGTTTTAGACCTTCCTTCATCGTGTTTTTTCTATGTTTTCTCTTGACGGTTTTTTACTTTATTTTTGTTTTGTTTTTATTTTTCTTTCCCATTTTTAAATTTATTAATATTTTTAAAATTTAATATTTTTGGAAATATAGGGAACATTTTTGAAATTCGAGAACTTTTGTCAAATCAGTAAAAAGTTTTCAGATTTCTGAATACATTTAAAAATTGTGTAATTTTTTTTAATTGAGAAACATTTTAAAATTCGCCAACATTTTCCCAAATCCATAAAAAAAATTAAATTGATGAACATTTCTTTCTTTAAAACACCTTTCCAAATTTGTGGATATTTTTATTATGGTCGACGTGCCGCCACAACCTAGCGACGCCATCGTTGGTCATTTGCCTGCCATAAGCTCCAACGCCAAGTCCTTGGTCGTCGCCCTAGCCGGCCCATTGGAGCCCAGATCGGGCCCAAACAGCTTGCGCTTCCCATGACATCCACCACACAACCACCACAATGTGTCACAGTGCGGCAGTACGAGTGCCTCTAACTCACACTCGGGTAGGCCAGATCCAGGCCCGAGGTGCGGCAGAGTGCGTTGGTGGAGATAGTGGTCCTAGCTGGCGTGCTCACTGGGATGGTGGCCACTACTGGATGGTGGAGGTGGTGTTGCGTCGCGGTTGTCCATGTTGGCAGGCTTTGAGTGGCGGTGCGGAGGGTTTGGGCCCCAAGGCCTAGATCTGCAGTTGGTTGCGGCTTCATCGGGCGCGTGGGTGGGGGGAGGGGAAGATGACGACGATGCTCGCAAGCATTTTCTTCCTTCTTGAAGGCGGTGTTCAGGCGGCATGCTCACTTGTTCATCTGGGACGGCAACTTCGAAGAAACCCCATATCCTCTAAGGTATAAGATGATGACGACGTCGGTGCATCAATCCTGTTGGGGCATCGTCTTAGGAGTGGCTACCGGTTGAAGGGACAAATGGTAGGCGATGGTTGATGTTGATAGTGTTTATCGAGTGG
This sequence comes from Triticum aestivum, assembly GCF_018294505.1. Taxonomy (NCBI): domain Eukaryota; kingdom Viridiplantae; phylum Streptophyta; class Magnoliopsida; order Poales; family Poaceae; genus Triticum; species Triticum aestivum. The sequence continues at coordinate 570,924,762 of NC_057799.1, forward strand.
TTGGCAGGCATGCTGTTTTCATTTGAAGTCGGGTTAGTGAGTGCGATCCTTCTTGGATTACCTCGTTCCCATACAACACACCTCTCTGTCTTTGAGGGATGTTGTAGGGTGGCAACCAAATGGCCAACACTGAAGGTGTCCGTCTTGGTTGGTTAGATGATGATGGAAGTTGAAAACCTTCTTCCCCTTGTTGAGTCTTTATTATCCTTGATTCCAAGTTCCTAATCTTCTAGGGGGTGCTGTTTTACTGGTGTTGACGTGACATTGTTGTGGTGCGGTTATGTGTTTGTGTGATCAGTCTGGACTTTGTGGTGTGTTGTGTTCTTCTTCCACATGAATGACATGCAACGTCGTTGCTTTTCGTCAAAAAACAATTCCTGCTAGGCCTAACCACATCTTTTGGAATTATATTGACACACACCACTACAAGCTATGGTACCGAGCACAACACAGGATGCCGTCCTACATTCTCCTGATCTAGTCAAAAGTTAGAGCATCTACAACCAGACCTCTCAAACTGGCCCCAAATTAATGTTCGATCACATCCCGTTCACTGACCGTACATGAGAGAGAATGAAAAAGGCACCCACCGGACCCCTCACTTTGTCCTCATATGTTCGAGTTGTCCGCAAATACCATATCCAATACATATATGCGGAGAATATGCGATGTCTGGGCGTGTCCGGGCAATGTGCCAGATAGAATTTGGCCCATCGCAGATCACCTTTTTCTCTTTCTTCATTCTTTCTTTCTTTTCTCCCTCTTCCTCTCCACAAATTGACCGAACATATGGAGAAAAGGTGGGAGACGTAACAAATAGGGACTCAAAGGAAACATGTCCAGACATTAACCAGACACATCTGCGAATGTTTGAGGGGCCAAATTTGCCCATTTTGTAAATGCCCTTACAACTCAGGAAGTATCAAACGCTACTAGGAAAAGAGCTATAGCTAATATGGACATTAATGGCGCACCACATATGTGGTGTGCCACTGCTATATAGCAGTGGCGCACCATGTGCAGGTACGCCATTAGTGTCCATATCACTAATGGCGCACCACACCCACGGTGTGCCACTACTAATAATTTTTTTTCCAAAACTAGTAATGGCGCAGCAGGGCATAGTGCGTCATTACTAGTTTTAACTAGTAATGACGCACCACACACTCTGTGCGCCACTACTAACATTTTTTTTTACTTTTTTCCAAAACAAGTAATGGCGCACCAGGTTATAGTGTGCCATTACTAGTTCAAACTAGTAATGGTGCACCACAACCACGGTGCGCCACTACTAACAATTTTTTTTGCAAAACTAGTAATGGCACACCGCGTAACTGGTGCGCCATTAGTAACCAGGGATACTAATGGTGCATTATTAGGTGGTGCGCCATTGGTAACCTGAGAGCAGCTAGATATTTTGGACAGCCACCTACCACACTCACTTTCCCCACTTCATTCTCTCCACCTCCTCCTCCAAGCTTGTCTCGGGTGCCTCCTCCTCCTCACCTCATTTGCACCATAGATTCACCCAAATTAAGTGGTTAAATTTCCTTTTTTTTTGATAGGTAAGTAAGGGGAAAGCTTCTTTATGTTGTAGATCTACTTTTTTCTCCCTCCAACAACGTGCACATGCACTTTTTATGGCCTAGATCTACGTATGTTTGTGGTGTTGCATATGTTTGTGTTTGCAGGTACCGGTACTTGAAAGGCGATAGTTAACAATATTTTGCCGGAATGTTGATTCATTTCCGTTTCGGCAAGAATTTGGCACTATGCATTCTTTTTTGTCCTATTTTTAGGCAAAGTCATGCCTATTTTTTTTGGGTTCTAAAATATCGTTTTGCTCTACCCCGCAGGCGACCATGGTCCGCACGATGACCGAAGGCATCGTGAATAGGTTTTTGAGCTCCGCGAAGGCCGAGATGCTTCAAAAGAACGAGACGGAGATAAGATATCCTTGTCGAAGATGCAAGCTGAAGAGCCTTATTACGGACCCGGATTCCAGACAGGTGCGGGACCACCTGCTCTTGCGTGGTTTCATGGATGGCTATCGGTGGCAAGGTGATGAAGATGACTATGAAGTCGTCCATGGGGGCCGGACAAGAAATGAGGAAAGGCAGCAAGACAACCGTGGCGAGGGCGGGTGAGAAGATGAAGAATCTCCAAGATATGATCACGACGGTGATGCAGTACACAGTCATCATCTAGAAGATGTCGGACATGATGATGAGGAAGATCAAGACGAAGGGCATGATCATGAAGATGAATATGCCGGAGCAGACGACGATGGACCATCGATGGGCTGGGTGCAGGACCCTCATATTCAAGAGCTGCTTCTCAAGCAGATGGATAACGCAAGAGCTGCCGCCCGAGAGAAAGCCAAGCTGGATCAACTGGAGATAGACGCGGTTACTCCATTGTATGAAGGATGCAGGCCCGAGGATACCCGCCTGAAAGTAACGCTCATGGCTCTGGAGATGAAACACAAAATGACCGACGCATGCTTCGACGAGAACATGTCATTCTGGCACGAACGTCTTCCCAAGGGGAACAAGTGCCCGACCAGTTTCGAGGAGGCAAAGAAAATCGTGTGTCCTCTGGATTTACCGCACGTGAAATACCATGTGTGCATGAACAATTGCATCATTTATCGGGACGAGCACGCGGAGTCTACCATATGTCCGGTGTGCGGCGCCACTCGATACAAGAAGAGGAAGAAAGCTCCTCGAAAAGTGGTGTGGTACTTTCCGATCACTCCTCGTCTGCAGCGGTATTTCGCGGACCCTAAGCTAGCAAAGCTCATGCGTTGGCACGCGGATAGGGAGGAGAACAAGCGAGAAGATGACGAAAATGATCCGGAGATAAATAAAAAAAGACAAGATGTTGAGTCACCCTAAGGATGCGAGCCAGTGGCAAGCGTTGAACTTCGAACACCCAGAATTTGGGGACGATCCAAGGAACATCGTGCTGGGCGCGAGCACCGATGGAGTCAATCCGTTTGGCAGCCAGAGAAGCACACATAGCATCCGGCCTGTGTTTGTGTGGATGTACAACCTTCCCCCCTGGTTGTGCATGAAGAGGAAGTACATTCACATGAGTATGCTAATTGAAGGGCCAAAACAACCAGGGAACGACATCAATCTGTATCTGGGGCTGCTAAAAGAGGAGCTAGACACGCTGTGGAAAACGCCAGCCAATACGTGGGACGCCGCAGAGAAAGAATATTTCCCTATGAGAGCCGCACTGCTCACGACGGTGCACGACTATCTCGGTTACGAATATGTCGCGGGGCAGGTGGTCCACGGATTTTCTGGAAGCTTCAGGTGCACCGATGACACAACGTAGCGCCAGCTAGATAGAGATCCTGGGTCTTCGAAAACCGTGTTCATGGGACATCGAAGGTGGCTTCGCGACGATCACTCATGGAGAAAACGCAAGGATCTGTTCGATGGTGAAACCGAACCCCGAAGACGCCCGCGTACGAGGAGCGGCGAGGAAATAGACGAGCTGTTGAAAAATTGGAAAGATTGCCCACTGCCGGGAAAGAAGCAAAAGGTGCCAGAGCCGGGAAAGAAGCGAAAGGCGCTAGAGCCGCTGCTGAAGGTATGGAAAATGAGGTCTGTTTTCTGGGACTTGCCGTACTGGAAGATCCTCCGTGTGCCTCACAGCCTTGATGTCATGCATATCACGAAGAACGTGTGCGAGAGTCTGCTTGGTACCCTGCTCAACATGCCAGAGAGGACCAAAGATGGGCTGAAAGCAAGGGCAGACTTGAAATCAATGGGCATCAGGGAGGAGCTTCACGCTAATGATGATAATGATGAGGCGAAGCAGGACACGAAAAGTCGTCGCAAAGGCAAAAAGGCCAAGAAGACCGGAAATGACTACCCTCCCGTGTGCTTCACTTTAAGTCAGGAGGAGATCGAGCAGTTTTTCACCTGCCTCGTAGGAGTAAAACTTCCTTACGGTTAAGTGGGGAAGATAAGCAGATACCTAGACTCAGCGAAGCAGAAGTTCAGCAGGATGAAGTCTCACGACTGTCACATGCTGATGACGCAGATACTTCCAGTTGCAATCTGTGGGATCATGGACGCGCACGTCCGTGAAACGCTATTTGGCCTATGCAACTTTTTCGACGTCATCTCTCGGAAGTCGGTTGGCATGAGGCAACTCAGAAGGCTACAGGAAGAGATCGTGGTGATACTATGCGAGCTTGAGATGTACTTCCCGCCTGCATTCTTCGATGTTATAGTGCATCTGCTAGTCCATATCGTGGAGGATATCATCCAACTCGGGCCGACGTTCCTGCACAGCATGATGCCATTCGAAAGGATGAATGGTGTCATCAAAGGATACGTTCGCAACATGTCACGTCCAGAGGGAAACATAGCCAGGGGCTTTCTGACCGAAGAGTGCATCTCCTATTGCACGAATTATCTAGGCATCTAGAACCCCGTTGGTCTGCCCGTCAACAAGCACCTCGGCAGGCTCGCTGGATGGGGTCACCGCAATGGTCGCCACGAAATGCATGTCCACTTCGAGGGTCGACTTGCCGACTTTGAAAGAGCAAACCTAGTCGCGCTACAACACATAGACGTGGTCGATCCTTGGGTGGTAGAGCGCAAAACCTTTATTGAGAAGACGTATAATGACCGAGGCCAACAGAGGACGGACGGAGATATAATCAAAGAGCACAAATCATGTTTCACGTTGGTTCAAGGAGAAGCTTCTGTCGTACCCTTTACATGAGGATTCTTCCGCGGAAGAAAAACTCATATTCGCCTTGTCACAGGGCGCCGAACACAACTTGATGACCTATGAGGCGTACGATATCAACGGCTACACATTCTACACCGAGGACAAGGACATGAAGAGCGATGGTTATCAGAACTCCGGGGTAACGATGGAATCCTACACCGGTAACGACAAGGACAGATACTACGGAAAGATCGAGGAGATCTGGGAGCTGAGCTACGCTGGAGAAAAGGTCCCGATGTTCCGTGTCAGATGGGCCAAGAGCGTCCTAAAAGAAGACCGGTATTTCACCACCATGGTTATACCCAAATCCAAATCCAAGACCGCGGGCGCAAACATCACTGCGAAAAATGAGCCATGGGTACTGGCTTCCCAAGTGGACCCATGCTTCTTCATTACCGACCCGTCAAAGCCCAGTCGTGTTGTCGTGAGGAGAGGCAAAAGGAAGATCATCGGAATGGATGGAGTCGCCAATGAGCAAGACTTCGACAAGTATGGCTACCCGAAGATGGAACATGACGACGACGAAGTGCCATACACCACAAGAAGAAGCAGGACCACCCTACCTAAAGGACGCCCGTTCAACAGAAGAACTCCATTTGCGAAAAACAAGGGCAAGAAGATTGTGAAAAGATAGCTAACTAAGATCGATTGTATTTAAATTGTAGTCTTCATTTCTCTATTGTATTTCGACATATTGAAATGATATTTCTTCTCTTCTAGTCCTCATGAATATTTATTTATGTTTATTCTGGTATTGAATTTCTAACTCACAAAAAGTATTGAATTTGTTAATATTTTTTGAACTCATGAATATTTTTAAATTTCATGGGCACTTTTTGAATTCATGAATATTTTTTCAACTTTGATGATATTTTTTCATATACATAAATGTTTTACCAATTCACAAATGAATGCAACTAAAAATCCAAAAAAAATGATGATATTTTCAAATAACAAATTTGATGATATTTTTTCATATTCATAAATATTTTCAAATAACAAATTTGATGATATTTTTTCACATTCATAAATGTTTTCAAATTTGATCGTCATTTTCTAAAAAATATTAGATGTAACTAAAAATCCAAAAAAAAGGTTAGTAATGGCGCACCAGGGGAAGGTGCGCCATTGCTATCAAAGTACTTATGGCGCACCCCTAGGAGGTGCGCCATTGGTATACAAATTTTTATGATATTTTTTCAAATATTTTCAAATAACAAATTTGATGATATTTTCAAATAACAAATTTGATGATATTTTTTCATATTCATAAATATTTTCAAATAACAAATTTGTTGATATTTTTTCACATTCATAAATGTTTTCAAATTTGATCATCATTTTCTAAAAATATATTAGATGCAACTAAAAATCCAAAAAAAGGTTAGTAATGGCGCACTAGGGGAAGGTGCGCCATTGCTATCAAAGTACTTATGGCGCACCCCTAGGAGGTGCGCCATTGCTAACCTTCCCCCCTCGCTAACCCTCCCTCGCCAGATCGATCCCCTCCCTCTCCAGATCCCCCTCGCCCGCTCTCGCTCTCCACCGCCGCTGAGCAAACCCCCCGCGCCCGCTCTCCACCGCCGCCGACGACCCCCCGCACCCGACGACCCCCGCGCCCGCTCTGCCGCCGGAGTCACCGCCGGAGCACTAGGAGGAGGAGGCTCGCGTCGACCTGGTTCCTCGCCGCCCCGCCCCGCCCATTCTCTCCTCCCTCTGATGAGCGACGGCCAGCGAGCGCGGACACGATGCGCCCTACCGTCCTCCGCCCGGCCTCCTCCAACCCAGGTCAGGTCATCACCCTCGTCCTTGTCCTTCTTCTCCGTTCTCTCCGGCCGACCCACCTCCCCGCTTGTCCCGCCGTCCGCCGCCCATGGCCGCTCGCTTTTGCCATCAGCGCGGCGCCCCTCCCCACCATCGCCGGATGTCACGGGACTGGAGCCTCCGCCTGGCCGCTTCTTCCTGTAGCCCCCCATAGCCATCTTCCCTATCCCAATCCCTAACCCCATACAGAAACCCTAAATCCCCAATCCCTTCTACTCACCACGTATGCTCATTTATTTTTCCTTTTGATGAACAGCAGGTTAGTGGATTGGTCAGTGGATCTGAAGGTCAGTGGATTCCGAGCAGCCAGATCAAAGGTAACTGAAGAAAACACCATTGCTCTGTTATGCTTGTGATGGCCTGAATGATGGTGTAGAGATGTTCTTTTGATTTTTGTGATGGTCAGATTTGTTACATCAGATCAACTAGACATGATTTGTTACATAGTTGTAGACATGTTCTGTTGATACTTGTGCTGGTCTGATAGTTGTAGACATGTTCTTTTTAATGCTTGCTTGAACAGTGCTAACAAGTTACAAGAACAATATCACCCACCTAACTCAATTGTTGATAAAGGTGTTTGTGAACTTTTACTGGTTGGAGTTGTTGGCTTGGACACTTTGCTTTAGCATGATCTTCATGTTTCTCAAGGACATATGAATATTGGGTCACCTGCAGGCTGTAGCAGCCTCAATTGATTTTCAGTGTTGATCTGTGTTGCTCAGTTATATATCAAATCAGTTTTTCTGGGGAACATTTATTTCTGAACATATCTAACGATTTATTTCATTATTAAAGAGAAATGCTTTCTTCCCTAAAAAAAGAGAAATGCTTTCTTATATGAAGTGTTTGCAAGACTACTTTTATGGCACTTATGAGGTTGATTTTTCTGAGCTGTTTGTGCTCCCTGCATCTTTTAGCTCTCATTTTTAGTGGAGTTGTTGAATTATATGCTCTTATTGGACATGTTTTACGTGTTGATCCATCAATTGATCACATTGAGAAAGACTTGTAAAGATGATGATCATCTTTTACAGAAAATAATTTATGTGGTTTTTGACTTTTATTTGTCAATAACTTTTGAGGTGTATTTGATCTTTGTGAGGGTTTGAAAAGGACATGTCCAAATGGTCCTCTTTGCTACTACATTTCTTGTACGATTGCAAGCTGGTTCCCTACCACAAGGTTCTGGTTTGAATAGTTTCAAATTTCATGACTATTGCATTTATATTGTACTGCACGGTTGAGTTGAAACTGTGTCGGCCTTCACGTTGGACTGCCAGTCCGGTCTTACCATGAGATTTTCCCACTACTAGTGTAAACACGTCAGTAACTTTACTAGTTTGCTAGGTTTTGTCTCCGACCATCGTGTCGTGATGATTTTGCAGGTACCCCGAGAGGCCCTTGAGTTTGCCGTAATGTCGATTAACTTCCGTTCCGGCAAATTCGGGTACTCCATATGTCCTATTTTCAGCAAAGGTCATGCTGAAATTTTCTGTGAATTTTAGCATGACTTTGCTAAAAATAGGACATATGGGGTACTTGCGACTAATGCATGGGCCGGGGTATCTTAGTACTTAATTAAGTAGGATCAACTGTTTTTTTGTCCATCACTTGATAAACTACATGTATGTGTATTTAGCATGACTTTTTTTAGGCAACACAGTGGGTGATCTTCCAACTGCATTTTTTCAAAGATGCAAATGAATGAAATTGGCTCACCGTGCCAAGGGAAATTAGGCTCAATGTAGGACAGATGCAGTTGATTTGCTGTTCTTATGGAATAAATAATAGATGTTTAACTGAAACCATTTACTGTAGGACTTGCAAGCAGCTGTGCTTGCAAGCAGTAGCCCTTCTCTCTTCTTCTCATTTCTCTCATCTCAAGAAGTTAAAAACTTTCTTTAATTAAACTACTCCACACAAAATTAAATGAAACTTTTCAAACGAAAATGATCATATATATATGGAGTAAAGTTTCAGTATAGTTCCAAGCACGGTAAAGTTTCAGTAATGTTATGGAGTACTGAATTTTGCAATTTTGGTTCTCTATAATTTTGCAATATTGCTTGCAGTCAGTATTGCTTTAATCTGTGAAAATTGGAGTAGCATTATTGCTTGCTCTGTAGTGCATTTTTGCTAGGGACCTGATACTCCATAGTGGTGCATTTTTACTGCAACCTAAACTGGAGTAAACTAGAGTAGGACCTGATACATTTAAGCCATTTGCTAGCACTTCTTGACTAAGACAATTCCTAACAATTTCTGTAGATTTCCAAAATTCAGTTTTGTACCGCACACCAAAGCCCCAAGAAAGAAAACTGCAATCTGAAATAGATGATCAATTTTCAGCCCTTGGATTAGTTTAGTATTTTTTCACCCACTTAGAAACACCCTTGCTTGCCATGTGTGTGAGAGAGATAGTGAGAGGAGACAAGAAGAAGGGGTTAGGAAGGGACTTGGACCTTAGCAACAACACACTAACAGGTTCCATCCCAAGACACCTAGGCAATATCACAAACATCTCTCAATTGTTCCTTGACAATAACCAACTTTTTGGCGACATTCCTCGAGAATTAGGTTATTTGGTCAACTTAGAGATCTTGTTCCTTGACAATAACCAACTTTTTGGCGTCATTCCTCGAGAATTAGGTTATTTCGTCAACTTAGAGATCTTGTTCCTTGACAATAACCAACTTTTTGCCCAACTTTTTTCCTATTTAGAGAGAAACATGGCACACAACGATGAGGCCGGCAGTTCGGACAAGCAATTCTGGGAGCTGTCCCAGGAGATGGAGAAAGAACCTCACCGCTATGAGGACGCCGGGGAAGACACCAATCCCGACTACACAACCCCTAGTGGCGCCGGGGATGACACCACTGATGGTGCCGCCGAGGATGCCACCACTGATGATGGCAGCGCACGTACAGATGGCAGCCAACCAAAGAGGCAACGGAAGGACCGGCGCCCGAATGTGCTCGGCACCGTCAAGGAGGAATTTACTAAAGTGTCCTCCGGTGGGCATCCAACGGCGCCCAAAGAATTAGTCAAGGGGTACGCGGGACAGCTCGGGTGCATTCTCTCGAGCACTCTCTCGATCAACACCGAGAACCTAAGGCATCGTGACCGAGGGAATTTGCGCAACCTCCTCTTCACGAAGCTGCACGAACGATACAAGTTCCCCGGTGACTTCGCAAACACATGCCTCTCAGGGAATAAAGTGAACAGTGCCGCCCTCACGAAGATGAGCACGGCCCTGGCTACTTGGAGAGCCGCGGTGAAGAGAAGGATTGAAAAAGGTGATAGTTATGAGAAGATCAAGGAGAAAAATCCTTCGATCAGCGAAGCTGACTACCTGGAGTTCAAGATCAAGTGCGAGAGCAACGCATCCGAGGAATCAAGTAAGTGGGGGAAGATATGCGGGACTTGAACTTAGGGGTCCACACACTCGGTCCCGGCGGTTACAGAGTGGCGGAACCTATATGGGACAAGGAGGACGCGGAGCGTGCCGAGCAAGGCCTACCGCCCCGCTTCGATAAATACCATGACAAGCAGACCAGGAACTATGTCAGGGCCCGGTACAAGATTGACCCGGTAACAAAGGAGCTTACCACGGATCCGAAGACCAAGGCGCTTGAGCTTGTTCTGGTAAGGAATACCCCCCCCCCCCGCGTAATTAGCTCCATATGGTTGCATTCTAACTAATGAAGCCAAATTTCTAAATGGTTCACGTTCCTTCCGCAGGAAAGCAATAGCGCGGGGCCGTCTAAGAGCTCCCCTTGGGACACCACTTTAAATAGGGCGTTGAACGTAATGAAAAACAAGGATAAGCTCAGTAAGCCGTCGTCAGCTGGTCGTGTGGCCGGCAAAGGCTTGTCGACGAAATGGTCGGAATACTATACCACTGGGCGAAAGGAGAGAAAGACCAGCTCGAAAAGCCAGGAGCGCGAGGTTCAAGAACTCAAGGCACAAGTGGCGCGGATTCCGGAGATAGTCGAAGAGCAAGTGCGAGACAACTGGGAGTGACGATCACCGCCATTGTGCCTACCTTGATTGAGGGGCTGCAGGCATGGATTGCGGGCGGCCAACAGGGGCCGCCCCCGATTCCCAGCTTCACGGGAAGCAACTCGCACAACGCGCCGGCGGCGCCATTGGTGTCTCTGGCGGAGGCGGCATTGATGTCTCCGGCGTCGGCGCCGGCATTGGAGCTTAATGCACCCGGGTGTGGGAAGAATACGCCGGCCGGCACCTCGGCAGCAAGCGGCCCCTCCATCACTTGCACGCCCGCCGTTGGAGGTGCCTCGACATTAGCCGAGCTCGACGCCATCACGGTAACTAATTAAACCTCTCGGCCGATGACTTCATCACCTTGCCTTTGACTGGGCATTCCTGACGCCCTACATGTTTTCGCAGGGCGCCGCCGACGTTCCATGCACTCTCCTACACTTCGTGGATGGCATGTTGATCGATGTCGCTGATACGTCTCCAACGTATCTATAATTTTTTATTGTTCCATGCTATTATATTGTCTGTTTTGGATGTTTATGGGCCTTATTAAACACTTTTATATTATTTTTGGGACTAACCTATTAACCCAGAGCCCAGTGCCAGCTTCTGTTTTTCTCCTTGTTTCAGTGTTTCGCAGAAAAGGAATATCAAACGGAGACCAAACGGAATGAAACCTTCGGGAAAGTTATTTTTGGAACGGAAGCAATCCAGGGGACTTGGAGTGCACGTCAGGGCATCAGCGAGGAGGGCACAAGGCAGGGGGCGCGCCCACCCCCCTGGGCGCGCCCTCCACCCTCATGGGCCCCTCGTGGCTCCCCTGACGTATATCTTCCTCCTATATATACCAATATACCCTAAAACCTTCGAGGAACAGAATAGATCAGGAGTTCCGCCGCCGCAAGCCTTTGTAGCCACCAAAAACCAAACGGGGCCCTATTCCGGCACCCTGCCGGAGGGGGGATCCCTCACCGGTGGCCATTTTCATCATCCCGGCGCTCTCCATGATGAGGAGGAGTAGTTCACCCTCGGGGCTGAGGGTATGTACCAGTAGCTATGTGTTTGATCTCTCTCTCTCGTGTTCTTGAGGTGATACGATCTTGATGTATCGCGAGCTTTGCTATTGTAGTTGGATCTTATGATGTTTCTCCCCCTCTACTCTCTTGTAATGCATTGAGTTTTCCCTTTGAAGTTATCTTATCGGATTGAGTCTTTAATGATTTGAGAACACTTGATGTATGTCTTGCGTGGGATAACTGTGGTGACAATGGGTTATTCTATTGATTCACTTGATGTATGTTTTGGTGATCAACTTGCGGGTTCCGCCCATGAACCTATGCATAGGGGTTGGCACACGTTTTCGTCTTGACTCTCCGGTAGAAACTTTGGGGCACTCTTTGAGGTTCTATGTGTTGGTTGAATAGATGAATCTGAGATTGTGTGATGCATATCGTATAACCATGCCCACAGATACTTGAGGTGACATTGGAGTATCTATGTGAAAGTATGAACCCTGGGCCTTGTTTCCTAGCATTGCAATACCGTTTACGCTCACTTTTATCTTTAGTTACCTTGATGTTTTTATATTTTCAGATTACAAATACCCGTATCTACCATCCATATTGCACTTGTATCACCATCTCTTCGCCGAACTAGTGCACCTATACAATTTACCATTGTATTGGGTGTGTTGGGGACACAAGAGACTCTTTGTTATTTCGTTGCAGGGTTGCTTGAGAGAGACCATCTTCAACCTACGCCTCCCACGGATTGATAAACCTTAGGTCATCCACTTGAGGGAAATTTTCTACTGTCCTACAAAGCTCTGCACTTGGAGGCCCAACAATGTCTACAAGAAGAAGGTTGCGCAGTAGACATCAAGCTCTTTTCTGGCGCCGTTGCCGGGGAGGTGAGTGCTTGAAGGTATATCTTTAGATCTTGCAATCAAATCTTTTAGTTTCTTGTTTTATCACTAGTTTAGTCTATAAAATAAAACTACAAAAAATGGAATTAAGGTTGCCTCACATGCTTCATCTTTTTAATGTCTTTCGTGAAAATGATGGGAAGGAAAATTGTGCTCAAGTACTAGAAGAAGAATTACATAGAATGCTTGGCATAAAATATGTGAATGATGAGCATGATTGCAATGTTGTTAGTATGAATTCTTTGAATACCCATGATGCTAATGATATGCAAATCCACAAGCTTGGGGAAGCTATGTTTGATGAAGATGATATTTTTTGTCCCCCAAGCTTTGATGAGCAAATTTACTATGATGAAAGCATGCCTACTATCTATGATGATTATTGTGATGACGCGTATGCTTTAAAGAATAATGATAACCATGAAACTTGTCATCTTTATCTTAATTTTCAATCATATGATAGTTATTTTGTTGAGTTTGCTCCCACTACTATTCATGAGAATAAATTTGCTTATGTGGAGAGTAATAAAAATTCTATGCTTGTAGATCATGAAAAGAATGCTTTAGGTGCTGGTTATATTGTTGAATTTATTCATGATGCTACTGAAAATTATTATGAGAGAGGATCATATGCTTCTACATATTGCAATAATATCAAGTTTCCTCTCTATGTGCTTAAAGTTTTAAAGTTATGCTTGTTTTGCCTTCCTATGATAGTTGATTATTGTTCCCATAAGTTGTTTGCTCACAAAATCCCTATGCATAGCAAGTGGGTTAGACTTAAATGTGCTAGTCATATTCTTCATGATGCTCTCTTTGCGTTTCAATTCTTATCTTTTATGTGAGCATCATTGAAATCATCATGCCTAGCTAGGGGAGTTAAACGTTAGCGCTTGTTGGGAGGCAACCCAAGTTTATTTTTGTTCTTTGTTTTTGCTCCTGTTTATCAATAAATAAATCATCTAGCCTCTGGTTAGATGTGGATTTATGTTTTAATTAGTGTTTGTGCCAAGTAAGACCTATAGGATCTTCTTGGATGATAGTTATTTGATCTTGCTGAAAATTCCAGAAACTTTCTGTTCACGAAAACAATTGTTTAAAATCACCAGAACGTGATAAAATACTGATCCCAATTGCAGCAGATCAATAATCAAATTATCTAGGTCTTCCTAATTTGGTACAAGTTTTTGAGTTGCAGAAGTTTGCGTTAGTTACAGATTACTACAGACTGTTCTGTTTTTGACAGATTTTGTTTTTCGTGTGTTCTTTGCTTATTTTGATGAATCTATGACTAGTAAAATAGTTTATAAACCATAGAGAAGTTGTAATAAAGTAGATTTAACACCAATACAAATAAATAATGAGTTCATTACAGTACCTTGAAGTGACGTTTTGTTTTCTTTCGCTAACGGAGCTCACGAGATTTTCTGTTAAGTTTTGTGTTGTGAAGTTTTCAAGTTTTGGGTAAAGATTCGATGGACTACGGAATAAGGACTGGCAGGAGCATAAGCTTGAGTATTCCCAAGGCACCCCAAGGTAATATTCAATGACAACCAAAAGCCTAAGCTTGGGGATGCCCCGGATGGCATCCCCTCTTTCGTCTTCGTTCATCGGTAACTTTACTTGGAACTATATTTTTATTCACCACATGATATGTGCTTTGCTTGGAGCGTCATTTTATTTTGTTAGTATTTTCTTGCTGTTATTTACAATAATGTTTTGCATCTCTATTTTCAATAAAAATTTCAAGGATAGCTTTTACCATGCTTATTTTGCAAATATACATGTTGCTGTTTCAAAACAGAAAGTTTACCGCTGTTGCAAAAATTCCCTAGAAAAGTCAGAATGTGATAAAATGTTGAAACCTTTTGCATAATAACCTCTCATAAATTTACTACAGTGGTAATTTTCTTTCATAATTTTTGGAGTTAGGGAAGTATGATGAATCTTGCATTCTTTACAGACTGTACTGTTTTAGCAGATTGCTGTTATGTTTGCATTGTTTGCATATGTTTGCTTGTTTAATGATTCTATTTGAGGATAGGAGTATTAAATATGCAGAGGCATTTAGTATGCAATATTGAATAATAATTTTAGTGATTTTCTACAGTAAAAAATGATAAGGTTTTTGCATTGGTTTATACTAACTTATCTCACAAGTTCTTGTTGAGTTTGGTGTGGATGAAGTTTTTGAGATTTAGGGAAACCGTGATATGAGAGGAATTAAGGAGACACAAAAGCTCAATCTTGGGGATGCCCAAGGCACCCCATAATAATATTTCAATAAGTCTCAAGCATCTAAGCTTGGGGATGCCCCGGTAGGCATCCCACCTTTCTTCTTCAACAATTATCGGTTAGTATCGGTTGAGCCTAAATTTATGCTTCTTCACATGATGAGTGCTATCCTTGAAATGTCATTTTATTTTGTTTTGCTTGCTGTTTGAATAAAATACCAAGATCTGAAATTCTTAAATGTTAGAGAGTCTTCACATAGCTACATAATTATTTAACTACTCATTGATCTTCACTTATATCTTTCAGAGTAGTGTGTTATTGCTCTAGTGCTTCACTTATATATTTTAGAGCACGGTGGTGGATTTGTTTTATAGAAACTATTGATCTCTCATGCTTCACTTATATTATTTTGAGAGTCTTAAAACAGCATGGCAATTTGCTTTAATTATAATATCATGAGAAATTTGATGCTTGATAATTGTTTTGAGATATAAAGGTGGTAATATCATGGTTGTGCTAGTTGAGTAATTGTGGAATTGAAAAATACTTGTGTTGGAGTTTGTGATTCCCGTATCATGCACGTATGGTGAACCGTTATGTAACGAAGTCGGAGCATGAGGTATTTGTTGATTGTCATCCTTTGTGTGGCGGTCGGGATCGCGCGATGGTTAACTCCTACGAACCCTTCTCCTAGGAGCATGCGTAGTAGTACTTTGCTTCGAGGGCTAATAAATTTTTGCAATAAGTATATGAGTTCTTTATGACTAATGTGAGTCCATGGATTATACGCACACTTACCTTTCCGCAATTTTCTAGCCTCTTCGGTACCGCGCATTGCCCTTTCTCACCTTGAGAGTTGGTGCAAACTTCGCCGATGCATCCAAACCCCGTGATATGATACGCTCTATCACACATAAACCTCCTTATATCTTCCTCAAAACAGCCACCATACCTACCTATCATGGCATTTCCATAGCCATTCCGAGATACATTGCCATGCAACTTTCCACCATTTCATTTATCATGACATACTCCATCATTGTCATATAGCTTTGCATGATCATGTAGTTGACATTGTATTTGTGGCAAAGCCACCGTTCATAATTCTTTCATACATGTCGCTCTTGATTCATTGCATATCCCGGTACACCGCCGGAGGCATTCATATAGAGTCATATTTTGTTCTAAGTATTGAGTTGTAATTCATGAGTTGTAAGTAAATAAAAGTGTGATGATCATCATTATTAGAGCATTGTCCCAAGTGAGGAAAGGATGATGGAGACTATGATTCCCCCACAAGTCGGGATGAGAATCGGACTAAAAAAAGAGGCCATAAAAAAAGGGAGAACAGGCCCAAATAAAAAAATGATGAGAGAAAAAGAGAGAAGGGACAATGTTACTATCCTTTTACCACACTTGTGCTTCAAAGTAGCACCGTGATCTTCATAATAGAGAGTCTCTCATTTTGTCACTTTCATATACTAGTGGGAAATTTCATTATAGAACTTGGCTTGTATATTCCAATGATGGGCTTCCTCAAAATGCCCGAGGTCTTCGTGAGCAAGCAAGTTGGATGCACACCCACTTAGTTTCTTTTGTTCGAGCTTTCATACACTTATAGCTCTAGTGCATCCGTTGCATGGCAATCCCTACTCCTCGCATTAACATCAATTGATGGGCATCTCCATAGCCCGTTGATTAGCCTCGTTGATGTGAGACTTTCTCCCTTTTTGTCTTCCCACATAACCCCTATCATTATACCTTACTCCACCATAGTGCTATATCCATGGCTTGCACTCATGTATTGAGTAAAAGTTGAAAAGGCTGAAGCGCGTTAAAAAGTATGAACCAATTGCTTGGCTAAAACCGGGGTTGTACATGATATGAATATTTTGTGTGGGGAAGATGGAGCATAGCCCGACTATATGATTTTGTAGGGATAACTTGCTTTGGCTATGCTTGAAGTATTATTGTTTTTATGTCAACATCAATCTTTTGTCTTGAATCTTATGGATCTGAATATTCTTGCCACAATAAAGAAGAGTACATTGATAAATATGTTAGGTAGCATTCCACATCAAAAATTCTGTTTTTATCATTTACCTACTCGAGGACGAGTAGGAATTAAGCTTGGGGATGCTGATACGTCTCCAACGTATCTATATTTTTTGATTGTTCCATGCTATTATATTATCTGGATGTTTATGGGCCTTATTAAACACTTTTAAATTATTTTTGGTACTAACCTATTAACCCAGAGCCCAGTGCCAGTTTCTGTTTTTCTCCTTGTTTCAGTGTTTCGCAGAAAAGGAATATCAAACAGAGTCCAAACGGAATGAAACCTTCAGGAAAGTTATTTTTGGAACGGAAGCAATCCAGGGGACTTGGAGTGCACGTCAGGGAATCAACGAGGAGGGCACGAGGCAGGGGGTGCTCCCACCCCCTGGGCGCGCCCTCCACCCTCGTGGGCCCCTCGTGGCTCCCCACACGTATTTCTTCCTCCTATATATACCAATATACCCTAAAACGTTCGGGGAACAGAATAGATCGGGAGTTCCGCCGCCGCAAGCCTCTGTAGCCACCAAAAACCAATCGGGACCCTGTTCTGGCACCCTGCCGGAGGGGGATCCCTCATCGGTGGCCATCTTCATCATCCCGGCGCTCTCCATGATGAGGAGGAGTAGTTCACCCTCGGGGCTGAGGGTATGTACCAGTAGCTATGTGTTTGATCTCTCTCTCTCGTGTTCTTGAGGTGATACGATCTTGATGTATCGCGAGCTTTGCTATTGTAGTTGGATCTTATGATGTTTCTCCCCCTCTACTCTCTTGTAATGGATTGAGTTTTCCCTTTGAAGTTATCTTATCGGAATGAGTCTTTAATGATTTGAGAACACTTGATGTATGTCTTGCGTGGGATAACCGTGGTGACAATGGGTTATTCTATTGATTCACTTGATGTATGTTTTGGTGAGCAACTTGCGGGTTCCGCCCATGAACCTATGCATAGGGGTTGGCACACGTTTTCGTCTTGACTCTCCGGTAGAAACTTTGGGGCATTCTTTGAGGTTCTATGTGTTGGTTGAATAGATGAATCTGAGATTGTGTGATGCATATCGTATAACCATGCCCACGGATACTTGAGGTGACATTGGAGTATCTAGGTGACATTAGGGTTTTGGTTGATTTGTGTCTTAAGGTGTTATTCTAGTACGAACTCTTTAATAGATCGATCCAAAAGAATAACTTTGAGGTGGTTTCGTACCCTACAATAATCTCTTCGTTTGTTCTCCGCTATTAGTGACTTTGGAGTGACTCTTTGTTGCATGTTGAGGGATATTTATATGATCCAATTATATTATTATTGTTGAGAGAACTTGCACTAGTGAAAGTATGAACCCTAGGCCTTGTTTCCTAGCATTGCAATACCGTTTACGCTCACTTTTATCATTAGTTACCTTGCTGTTTTTATATTTTCAGATTATAAATACCCATATCTACCATCCATATTGCACTTGTATCACCATCTCTTCGCCGAACTAGTGCACCTATACAGTTTACCATTGTATTGGGTGTGTTGGGGACACAAGAGACTCTTTGTTATTTGGTTGCAGGGTTGCTTGAGAGAGACCATCTTCAACATACGCCTCCCACGGATTGATAAACCTTAGGTCATCCACTTGAGGGAAATTTGCTACTGTCCTACAAACCTCTGCACTTGGAGGCCCAACAACGTCTACAAGAAGAAGGTAGCGTAGTAGACATCAGTCGCCAAGGCCAAAATCATTCAACCGGGCAGCCGCGTGTTCCACGGTAATCCGATGCCACCCACCGTGTATAGGGTTCAACTGGTTCGGGTGCTGCGGGGCTGCGACGACTTGTTACCTCCGTTTCGACCCCCTGGGGCCGACAAAGATGATGTGATGACCCTCAGCGCCTGCTTAAGCTAGCCCCTGCTTTGGCCGAAGAGCCAGATTCGTTTTGGGGCGGGGGACACCACCCCACAGACAACACCACCAGTCGTGCCGGCGCCAAGCCATGGCAAGACCGCCGCAACGCTGCCGGACATGCCGGACATGCATATGGTACAGGATCCGGACATGCATATGGCACAGGATCCGGACGACGATGACGATGGTACATTTACCAACGTCGATAAGTACTTCAACGAACATGGGTACGGTGACGAATTCTTGGGGCCTCCTTCTCAAGAACCCAACCCTGCAAAAGACGATCGCGATCTAGCTGGTACCGCGGAGAAACCCAATTGCAATAGGCGTCGTCTGGCGTTCAGTTCTCAGGAGACGCCTCCAGCTGCCGCCTTCACCGAGCCTCAGATAGCCAAGGTGCGAAATATTATCAGCCTCAACACACTCAAGAAGGCGGTCTCTGAGCAGAACTCGATCCCATTACAGCAGAAGAAGAAGGGACGGAAAAGAAAGAATAACAAGGGTGCGAGCCAGCCGGCACCGAGTACGATCCGTGCTCAGGATGGGCCACCTTCACCTAAGGATATCTCGAGGAGGGTGCATGTGGCGGGTAGGCCGATGCTACCGACTAATCTGCTCAATGCTGCAACCGGTGCTATGCGGAGTCTGCATGACAGTGTTCTTTCTTTGGAGAAGCGGCGTCTCTCCGAAAATGATGTGGCATACCCGGTTTTCGTGGCCAAGGTGCCAGAGGGCAAGGGCTTTGTGGATAGCGCCATCGGGGGTATGATCGTCCTGCGGTTTGATGACATCTTCGCTATGTTTAACCTTCATCCACTGCACTACACCTTCGTTCGGCTATTTTCGCTGAGTATGGAGATGTGGATCATTAGAGACAAGACCCCGGACATCATGATAGTCGACCCCTTCTACATGCGTGCCAAGATCTTGGGCAGCGCTGGAAACCGGCAAGTCGCGAGTTCATACCTCGAAGGCGTCATTCTGGCGAACGCAGATAAGGATAACTTCCTCGTGCCTTACTTTCCTGAGTAAGTCATCCCCTTACCGCCCCGTAACATATGATTTCCTAGATTTCGATCGTTCTTTTTTTCTAACATTGCGTGTTTTGTGCAGTGACACACATTGCACACTCATCCTTTTAAGCCCGAACTATTCCATGGCCACGTATTTCGACTCGGACCGTCAGTCGAAGAAAGCTACACAAATATCAAGAAAGTTCTTGATGATGTTCTCCCCGGCTACGCCAAATCTGGAGGCACCTTCAGGAGGCCAATTCTTAGGTATGGCAAGCACGTGTTCACCCACGTAACGACGTTCCCCTGCGTCAAGCAGCCGCCTGGCGGTCAGAAGGATGCCTACTATGCCCTCCATCACATGCGGGCGATCGTACGGGACCATAATCACCTTCTGCTACCAAATAGTCTCAAAGATTGGGCCGCACGCTTGTCGACAATCCAGGACGCGGACCTCAGACAAGAATTCTTTCGCATCCAGTCGGAGTTTGCGGAAATCATCCATCAAGATGTCCTTTGTACCTCGGGGCAGTTCTACCTCAAATATCAACCGTCCAACACTGAAATAGAAACAACGCTACAAATGCAGGCTGAAAACAATCGCACATTCATGACCATCACGAAAGACGGTGGCTTCATCCACGCTCCGGTCCCTGAGTCGAGTCGAAAGTAGTGATGCTATGTAGTTCTGAAATATCGATTAGCTCATGTTGTAATTAAACTTTTTAATGAACTTGTATGTCTCTTTGGTTTGGACAGTCGTTCAACTTATATGTAATCGATGCTATTTATTAGTAGGACCATGAATCGTGCTATTAATGTGTTGCTTTTCTCTTCCGATCCTTTTGTTGCATACTTATATATTGCTTATGTATTGTCTATGAATTGCTAGTAACGTTTTGTTTGTCTAGTGCATAGAGATGCCGTCGTATGTCGTGTACAAGGGTAAGGTTCCCGGAGTCTACGACGACTGGGACGAGTGTCGGAGACAGGTTCACCGTTTCAGCGGTAACAGTTACAAAGGGTACACCACTAGGGTGGAGGCGGAAGCTAGATACGCGCGCTATCTAGAGGGAGAGAGGAGGGAGCGGAGGAGGAACCAGATGAAGACCAGTTTCATCGCGATGATGCTCATCGTGACCGCAGCTCTCTTCTATGTGATGGTAGTTTAAATATCGACTTGTAATGTGAAGACAAACTCACTACTCGCGGTCTAGAGACTTGTAATGTTCTAACTTTGTTCGGTATTTTGAATTCGGAGACTAATATGATGAATTGTATTCGGAGACTAATCTTCTATTGTATTCGATAAATCTGTTGTTTATATGTTGTGATGTCTATATTCTGTGCAGTAATATATTTTGTAACCTGTGCAAATATCAGAAAAGAAAAAATTCCTAATATTCATACTAGTGGCGCACCATATTGCACTTTAGTGGCGCACTGCAATAAACACACTAGTGGCGCATTATCTATAAGTGCGCCATTAGTAACCCAGAGCACAAGGTAAATATGCCCCCCTGCGAGGCATAGTAATGGCGCACCGTTTGACATATTAATGGCGCACTACCAGGTGCGCCACTATTGTCTGGTATACTAATGGCGCACCAGGGATGCGCCATTAGTACTTATTACTGGTGGCGTGTGATAGTGGCGCACCTATAGTGCGCCATTAATGGTCAAAACAGGTGCGCTACTAATTAGTCTTTTCCTAGTAGTGAAAGGTGCACCACCATCTAGGAAGAAAGTATCAAGGTGCATAGATGCAAAGTTATGGGTCACACCAACTGGAGGAGTGGTGCTAGATATGTCTGACTGTGGTCTCTATGTGAAGCTCACAAGTTTCGATTTTGCATCCTTGAAGATAATGTACCCAACTTTTGGTCATGATAAAAAGAATTATTGCGTCAGTCAGTTCTTTCAAAATTGATCTCTTTTATGACGTCACGGAAAAAAGGTTTCTTTTATTCTGTATACATAATTCTCACATGGATTTTCTGCTCCCCAACACAATAAAATTCAAAGAAAAAAATAAACAAACAGCAATCTAATTACTTATTTTTGTTCATGAACATACATCAACATCTGTAAAATTTCACCTAGAATAGACATCCATAGAAGACTGTAAAAAACAAAATTCATGACTCAAAAAGACACATTTGAAGCACTCATGTTTTAAATTTTGGCATGGACCAATATGGATGAATTTTCACGGGGAATTGCAGGATGTTAGAACACTTGTTGATGTTCATCCACAAAAAAATGATTTTTTTTGTTTTTTTAATTAATTTTTATGTGGAGGAATTTGTGCTCATGATTAGAGTAACCCTTTCTTTTTTTGCGGAGAAAGTGTGTGTTCTATTCCTCGGTAATAGAATGACAGTCTGCTAATACATCTTCAGCTACACTCTCTGGCACACAACGCAACCAACAAGCGGTACTACCACCAGAATGACCAATATTAGCAAGACTATGAGCAACTCTATTTTGATAATGCTCGATTTTCTGTGGAATAAACCCATGCAACTCCAGAAGTTTCTTGATCTCTAACATAAGATGTCCATAGGCGGAGCGATCCAATGAATCATCTGATAAAGCCGCAACGACACATGAGTTGACAGACTGAATCACAATTGGAAGGTCTGAGTGTTGCATACTCATTGATAGTCCTTCTAGCACCGCACTAACTTCTGACTCTAGGGCATCATTGCAGTGAAATAGGTAACGATAAGCCGAAAAGATAACCACCCCATCTGAATCTCTAAGAACCATACCGGAACCTGCCCTCCTAGATTCTTTCACAAATGACCCATCAACTGATAACACCACCCAGCCAGGAGGAGGTCGAGGCCAAGGGGCGTGATGTTTTATGCGTGGAGCCGGGGCTGCATGCACCACGTTCAGTGGCATTTTACCTTTAATGATATCCTCGATGCTGTGTTTTTGGGCTTGGTCAAAAGAAGATAAATAGCTACACAAGAAGGTCTTTGATATTTCTGGAGGCCGAACCATCTTGTTGTGCAGCTGATCATTTCGCAAGCTCCAAATTCTCCACAAGAACATAATGATCATGGCTCTCACATCCTCTCGCTGCTCCGACAACAGGCTGAATAACCAGTCAGATCCTGTGTCAATCAACATTTTATTCGGCGGAAGAGGCCATACCTGTCGCATCAACTACCATAGTGACACAGAGTACGGGCATGTGATCAATGCATGGAAGGCATCGTCATTGGTTGCACCACATAGCCGACAACCACCAAACTCACTGATGTGATGTCTTGCTTTACATGCATTCGTGGGCAAAGTATCAACAACTATTTTCCATGCAAAAGTATGCATCATGTGCGGAACTCTAGCCTGCCACACCAAGTTCCAACAGGGACGATTTCCATCGGGCCTTGAGCTACTGGCACCAGCATTATGACATTGTACATGCTCCTGTATTGCCAGTTGATATGCGCTTTTTACTGAGAATTGACCGAATTTACCAGGAAACCATGCAATCAAATCATTTCCTTGGCTCGGCGAGGTACGGATACCACGAATGACCTGCACATCCGCCGGGAGGAAATATGTATTTAGCAACTCTACGTTCCAATTTCCATTGCTTTCGAGAAAGTCTGATACTCTGTTCAACCTGCAACAACCCTTCTCAGTGAGATTTGCCTCAATGATGGACCTCTAGGGATCCAAGAGTCCCTCCATGTTTTGATAATATTACCATTACCCACTCGCCAAATCATTCCGCGCTTGACTAGATCCAACCCATGCTCAATACCCCGCCAGACAGCTGATGCATTACCAGTGAACACCGTATCCACTAAATTGCCTGTAGGATAATATTTTGCACATAACAGTCTTGCGACTAAACTTCATGGCTGCTCAATCAACCTCCAAACTTGCTTGGCCATGAGTGCTTGGTTAAAAGCTCTCATGTCCCTAAATCCCATACCACCCATAGATTTGGGGAGTATCATTTTATCCCAAGCAAGCCAAGCCATTTTGCTTTTGCCATCGTCCACACCCCACCAATATTGCCTTATGAGACGGGACAAGTCATCACAAACCGACATTGGTGACTTAAATACGCTCATCACATATGTAGGGATTGCTTGCGCAATCGCCTTGATGAGTATTTCTTTACTCGCCATGGACATATACCGCTCACTCCAATCCACTAGCCTTTTACTCAATTTAGCCTGAATCGGTTGGAGGTTCCCTTTATTTATTCTGCCTTCTGGAACTGGCAAACCCATATATTCTGGCTTGAACACTTCCTGAGTGATTTCCAGTATACTTTTAATTTCACTTGGTACTGACATTGGGCAACTGTCGGCAAATAAGATGAAACACTTAGAAGGGTTAATGAGTTGTCCCGTCGCTGTAGCATATGTGTTCAACACCTCTTTGACAATTGCCGCTTGGTCAGCCGTTGCACGAAAGAAAAGCAATGTGTCGTCCGCAAACAAAAGATGGGAAATATCTGGAGCTCTTCTGCAAATTTTTAACGCCTCCAATCCATCCTCCCGGATTGCTTTATGTAATAATACAGACAAAGCATCAGCCACAAAAAGAAATAAGAATGGAGACAATGGGTCACCTTGGCGAAGGCCCCATGTAGAGGTAAACTGGGTCAATAACTTCCCATTAAACTTAACAGAGTATTTAACCGATCTAACACACTGCATGATACGGTCAACCCATATAGCAGAGAATCCCCATTTCAAAAGAGTCTTTTCCAAGAAATCCCAGTTAACACGTGTTTGATGAGTCGTCTGGATATGATGTATATACTCAAAGGCAATAATTATGTTATCAGTGATAAGTCTTTCTGGAATTCGTACTGTACTCCCTCTCTCACGCTAAAATGGAATAGTATAATAGGAGTAGGTTTTGGTGCCGTAGTGCCGACAATCTACGGATTGTTGGAAAGGAATCAACCGAGCACATCACTCAAACAGATCAAAAACGACGCAACGGTCGAAAGCCTGCAGGTCTCCTCTCACTGTCTCGCGAGTCACTCGCAAGCTTGGATCATTTCTCGTCTCGTCTCGCCTCACGATCACATCACACAGCTTATTTTTCTCCGTTTCTCGAGCTCTCGGGGTCTCACGGTGACTCGGGAGTTTGGATTGTTTCCAGCATGTAGTACTCCCTATGTGGAGAGGACCTTGGCGTAGCCAACTGTTACGAGGGACTGATCGAGCACTCAATCCAAAGTTGCAGCACGTCAGCACGGAAAAACGAATGAAGCCATCCGCCCACCCGTGACGCGTCGATCTCGGCGCGAGGATCGAGAAGGGAAGCAGCGATTGCACCCCTTCGCGACGTCGTCTTCTTCGAGAGGACGTGCCGCCCGGCCTGGACGCGTGTGGCAGCGAGAAGCTCGGAGATGAGATGGAATCATGTATACATACAGAGGAAGCACGTACGCCCTGTGTAGAGAGGATTTGGAAATGTTTCTTGCACGAGAGCTCGTTTTTGTTATAGTCAATCCAGACATTTGTTCGAAAGCACATAAGATAAATTTAGGATTCCTTGCAGTATCAGTATCATCGGGTAACCAATTTTTTTTGCATCATCAACATAACATCTAAAACACCATCCAGAAACCCCTTTTAACTATTCCATGGTGTTTAGCTCTATCCATAATCATGGTCAGAGGCTCAGAGCATCAACAATCAAGTAAAAAAGCAGAGCTGACAGAGAATCCCCCTGTCTTAAATCCTTATGAGTTAGAAAATATGGTCCAACAAAGTCATTTACTTTGATCCCAACATAACCCCTTCTCATAGTGCTCATGACCCAGTCACACTGTAAATCAGGGAATCATTTAAGAGAAAGCATTCTATAAACAAAAGACAATTTTATTTTATCATATGTTTTGTCAAAGTCAACTTTGAGAAGCAATGCATTCATTTTCTCCTTATGTATAGAGTATAGTGTTAAGGACTTCATGAAAGATAATCACACGCACTTGCCCAAGCGTGTCGGCCGCTCGATTGCCTCGCAATCCACAAAGTCGTTGGATCCCGCAGGAGGTCACGGTCAGTTCTAAGCTTCGGTTTCTTTTTGTCAATCGCAAGGTAGAAACTTATGATTTTGTCGCTCGCTCATACCAAGTTTCAGAAGTCAAAACTTAAAAAATTTGTCAAATTCGTCAAGGCAAAATGGATCTCATTTCAAAGCCCTCGTCACCAGAAACACGAATATGCAAACGAAATTTGATTTACACTTTATTCAAAGGCCAGTACTACAAATCAACCGGCTGATGCCAGGGGTTTTTAAGCCGCCTCGCTGGCCGTTTGATCAGCCCCGGTCGCACCATTGGATCCCTTCCGTCGGACGCTCTGAAGTGTCAACGCGCACATGATCCTCTCCTCACACCGCACAACAGCTTCCTTCTGTCCTTCGATCTCCCAACACCCTGCGGCACCGGCGACATTCACTGCAATGATAAAACAGCGGCACGGCGGCGCTCCATTGAAACACCGACCGCTCGATGAAGCTTCATTGCAACCTCGGCGGCCCCGGCGAAGCCCATTGCAGCACAGGTGGGCCCCCAACGAAGCTCCATTGCAGCAATGAACGACCTCGACGGAGCTTCATCGCAACACCTGCGCCCCTGGCGAAGCTCCATCGCAGCACGCCGATGCTCCCATCGTAGCGTCGGTGTCTCGAAGCGGCGGTGCTCCATTGCAGCGTCGACATCGCCGTCACAGCTCCCATTGCAACGCCAACGTCCCCACGCGGCGGTGCTCCATTGCAGCTCCGACGTCATTCGGTCGTCATCGCAACTCCCATCCCAGCACTGGCGACCGCTCTCTCATGATTGCATCTTTGAGCATAATTGGTTTGGTGCCAAAAATAGGCATGCCAATATTTGGCATGCTGCCAAATATTCGCTACTACTTGGTTGGTCACCGAGTTGTTGTGACGCCCCGATTTGACCGTACACTAATCATGCACGCAAATGTGTACGATCAAGATCAGGGACTCACGGGAAGATATCACAACACAACTCTACAACATAAGTAAGTCATACAAGCATCATAATACAAGCCAGGGGCCTCGAGGGCTCGAATACAATTGCTCGATCATAGACGAGTCAGCGGAAGCAACAATATCTGAGTACAGACATAAGTTAAACAAGTTTGCCTTAAGAAGGCTAGCACAAAAGTAGCGACGATCGAAAAGGCAAGGCCTCCTGCCTGGGACCTCCAAACTACTCCTCGAAGCCGAACTCCATGTAGAATCATTCTCGGGATCTCTAGCTCCTGGACTCCAGCATCTGGTTGCGACAATCAGGTATACAAAGGGGAAAAGAGGGAGAAAAGCAACCGTGAGTACTCATCCAAAGTACTCGCAAGCAAGGAGCTACACTACATATGCATGGGTATATGTGTAAAGGGCCATATCAGTGGACTGAACTGCAGAATGCCAGAATAAAAGGGGGATAGCTAGTCCTGTCGAAGACTATGCTTCTGGACATCTCCATCTTGCAGCATGTAGAAGAGAGTAGATTGAAGTCCTCCAAGTAGCATCGCATAGCATAATCCTACCCGGCGATCCCCTCCTCGTCGCCCTGTTAGAGAGCGATCACCGGGTTGTATCTGGCACTTGGAAGGGTGTATTTTATTCAGTATCCAGTTCTAATTGTCATAAGGTCAAGGTACAACTCCGGGTCGTCCTTTTACCGAGGGACACGGCTATTCGAATAGATAAACTTCCCTGCAGGGGTGCACCACATAACCCAACACGCTCGATCCCATCTGGCCGGACACACTTTTCTGGGTCATGCCCGGCCTCGTAAGATCAACACGTCGCAGCCCCACCTAGGCTCAACAGAGAGGTCAGCACGCCGGTCTAAACCTATGCGCGCAGGGGTCTGGGCCCATCGCCCTATGCACACCTGCACGTTGCGTACGGGGCCGGAAGCAGACCTAGCCCCCTTAATACAAGCGCGAGCTTACGGTCCAATGCGGCGCGCGCCACTCAGTCGCTGACGTCTAAAGAGCTTCGGCTGATACCACGACGTCGGGATACCCATAACTACTCCCACGTAGATGGTTAGTGCGTATAGACCAAATGGCCAGACTCAGATCAAATACCCAGAACTCGTTAAGTGTGTTAAGTATCCGCGAACGCCGACCAGGGCCAGGCCCACCTCTCTCCTAGGTGATCTCAACCTGCCCTGTCGCTCCGCCATAAAGCAACAGTCGGGGGCCGTCAGGAACCCAGGCCCACCTCTACCGGGATGGAGCTACCTGTCCTTTCAGCCCCCTCATCAGAATCACTTGCGGGTACTCCTCGAGCCGACCCGACTTTAGTCACCACACGTGTCATGTATATAATGTATATAGTATATACCCGTGATCACCTCCCGAAGTGATCACGGCCCAGTAGTATAGCATGGCAGACGGACAAGAGTGTAGGGCCACTGATGGAACACTAGCATCCTATACTAAGCAGTAGGATAGCAGGTAAGGGAAACAACTGTAGC
Source organism: Triticum aestivum (assembly GCF_018294505.1). Classification (NCBI taxonomy): domain Eukaryota; kingdom Viridiplantae; phylum Streptophyta; class Magnoliopsida; order Poales; family Poaceae; genus Triticum; species Triticum aestivum. The sequence continues at coordinate 570,952,975 of NC_057799.1, forward strand.
AACAATGACAGGCTATGCAACAGAATAGGATTAATCGAAAGCAGTAACATGCTACACTACTCTAATGCAAGTAGTAGAGAGTAGAGTAGGCGATATCTGGTGATCAAGGGGGGGGGAGCTTGCCTGGTTGCTCAGACAAGAAGGAGGGGTCGTCGGTGACGTAGTCGACCACAGGGGCATCAGCATCGTCACGGGGTCTACCGAAGAGAAGAGGGGGGAGAAACAGTAAATACATAGCAAACAAGTGCATAACAGGACAACAGGCAGAGCTAGACGTGTTCTAACGCGGTATGTGGTGATACCGGTGAAGGGGGGAAACATCCGGGAAAATATCCCCGGTGTTTCACGTTTTCGGACAGACGAACCGGAGGTGAAATGTTGCAGGTTCAATAGGTTAGGGATGTGTGGTGGACGAACGGGCTGCGTATCCGGATTCGTCTCGTCGTTCTGAGCAACTTTCATGTACAAAGTATTTCCATCCGGGTTACGGATTATTTTATATGATTTTCTAAAGATTTAATCATTTTCTGAATTTTAATTAATTATTTAATTCAACCTTATCCAAAACAGTGTTGCGATGACATCAGCATGACATCATGCTGACGTCAGCAGTCATCTGACACGTGGGTCCCACATGTCATAGACTGATTAGGGTAATTAGGGTTAACTAATTAATTAACTATTAATTAAATTAGATTAATCTAACTGGGTTAATTAACTAATTAATTAATTACTTTTATTTTTATTTTTATTTTTATTTATTAATTTATTAATTTTTATTAATTAAGTTATTATTATTATTATTATTAATATTATTATTTATTTATTTATTATTTTTATTATTTTTTATATAATTTTCTTTAATTCTTTTTTTAAATCCCCTTTTTTTAAACGTTCTGGGGTAGGCCCCACATGTCATTGGCCCTAGGGGCCTTAGTGGGTGTGGGCTAACGGGTGCGGGCGAAGTGGTGCCCGCACACCAGAGCCCACCAGGGGAGGGGAGCGCCGGCCACCACGGGCCTGAGCAGGGCGGTGCGGCAACGGGCACCGGCGGCCGGAGGTAGGCATGGTGAGCGACTGCTGCGACCGCGGGACCGTGCAAAGGGGGGGGGCTGTGGTGCGTGCGGGGAACGGCGGACGCGACGAAGCAGCAGCGAGCCGCGGCGGACAGAGGAGCAGGAGCGGGCGACGAGCTGCAGCGGCGTGGGGCCGCGGGACGTGCGGGCGGCGGTTGCGGGGCGCGCCCCGGGCGCGACGAGGAGCGGGCGTCGTCGAGGAGCACGCCGACAGGGGCGGCGTCGGGCGCGGGGTGCCGTTGCGAGCAGGGGAGAAGGAGATGCCGGGGCCTCACCACGAAGTCGTGGGGTCTAGGCAGTGGGGGTTGGGGAGGACGACGGCGACGACCCGGCGGAGAGGAGGCAGACCATCGGGGAGGAGGCACCGGCGAGGCAGCCGCGGCGGCGGAGAGGTGGCCGGGCGACCAGGGCGGAGAGGTGGCCGGGTCGATCCCACACGGGAGAGGCGCGGGAGATCCGGGGAGGGCAGCGGGCACCAGGGCACCGACAAGGTGCGGCGAGGTGGCACGCGGCATCGGCGGGGTCGGGGGCGCAGTTGTCCCGATCCCGATCCAGGCGGGGAAGGAGAGGAGCGAGGCGTGGGGGAGGAGACGGCGAGGTGACGGCGTAAAAGACGGCGAGGAAAAGGTCCGGCGAGGCGGTCCCGGGCGGCGGCGAGCGCTGGGCATCGGGGTCGACGGGATCGGGGCCGATCCCGATCCAGAGGGGGGGAAGGGGATCGTGGGGGAGAGGGGGGGCGAGTGGCGCGTCGGTGGGGGGTTAGGTTTCACCGGGTGGGTGGATAAGGGAGCGCCGGCTGGGCCGGTTCGGTGGGCCGTGGCCCAGGAGCGGCGGGGGCCTCTCCCATTTTTTTTATTTTTTTAAAGACTTTTCTGTTTTCTTGTTTTTGTTATTTTATTTCCTTACTATTTTATTTTGTTCCTCATTTTATTTTAGTTTTGTAAAGTACAAAATGATCCCTAAATTAGTACTACCACTAAACCCACCGCGATAAAAAGTTTAACACCTAATTAGAATAGTTTAACATTTTATTAATTATAAAAGGCATTTCAATAATTGTTTTGACTACTGTTTTATTCATTTAAGAGTATTTAAATATTTTATATAAGTGTGGTTTTCTCCATCATAATTATCCATGATTTATTTGAATCCACCCGAACATTTTAGTTTTAATATTTGAAAACTTTTATTGTTTGTTTGATTTTGAACTTTGAATTTTGGACCGTTTTGATCTAACGATAGATTAGCAACAGTAACGGAGGTAACGTGGCACCATTAGCGTGGCATTACTGTAGCTTAATTACCCGGGCGTCACAGTTGTCTTGCCTATCTCACATAAAGTTGCCAATATTTGGCAAGTCTTGGTATTTCCAATATTTGGCAATTCCAACATTTGGCTAGCCAAATATTGGCAGCAAACCAATCATGCTCTTTGTGTTGTGTGGCAGCACCGACAAGCCGCGTTGCAGCACCGTGCGGGGATTGCGCCTGCCTCCGGCCTTTATCTTCCCGCTGCGTTACAGCTCCGACGGCGAAGCAAGCAGCCCCTCCTGGCAACTGCGTGGAGGGCGGCTCGGCGGTGGTCGAGAGGAGCGCGGGAGCGGCGTGGGGCTGGCTGCGCGGCTGCTGGCACAATGGGCCGCGCATGGCCGCCGTGTCGGCCTTCTCTGGCTTGGCCAGATCTGGCCGCCGGGGCTGCGGGTGGCACCGGGGACTCCCGTCGTTCCTCCGACGCTGGTACGTTGGGGCGGCGGCCCCAGGCTGCGGTGGACTCGCCCTCCTCTTTCCGGAGCCAAGGCGCGACAAGGTGGATGGCCGACATCAGGCGGCGGCGCTGCATTTCCCTGGCCGTGAGGGCGGCAGGGCTGTAGCGGGTGGATGCAGGTCCTGGTCTTCCTCGACCAGGAGCTGCGGTGGTCTCGCCGGTCAGTGGCGCAACGGCATTCGGCTCCCCCTCTCCATGGTGATGGCACAAGGTGGCAACTTTGCCCTCCCTTCCAGTTTGTCGCTCTTCGGATTTTGATGGACAGGACTGAGGAGAAATCCAGCGTGGATGCGGCTGCGGGCAACGGCGACACCTATGGGCGCCGTCTCCTCCTTGGGGACGTTGTCATGGCCATGTTCATCCCCTCTTCTATCACCGGGGGAAACCCTAGTCTCGGTTCGTCGGGTCGGGCAGCGGCGACGTCTCGGCACCGTCCCTTCTTGGAGGCGCTGCCTAGGTTCTCAGGGTGCGTCCGGAGGAGCTACTGGTGGGCTGCCTTGGTCGCCTCGGCGGCGAGTCTTGGGGTGCCAAGTTGTTATTTGCGGGTTGTTGCTGTGGGCAGGAGCATCCGGGGCGCTATGTACTCCATCATCGGCACCTCTTCGACGGTGTCTTCGAGTCAGGCTAGCTCCCGTTGTCCGCCTGCCGATCCTCTAGGCACCAAGGGTGGAGAGTGCGTTGATCTAGTTTGGTTAGGTGTTTTTGTCGTGTTTTGAAGTGTTTGATTCAGGAGGACGCGGCCTGTGTGTTTTGTGTCCATCCTCTTCGCCATTGTTTGGCTTGAGTACAGGCAAGGGGGTGTTAGTTGTTTGTGTTGTCACGGTGGATGTGGGGTGCTAACCTCGCTGGGTAGCACGTTGCTGAAAGGCGTTGTATCAGCCGTCTTGGCTCTTCTTCTTTAATATATAGTATGCACACTCGTGTGTATTCGAGAGAAAGAAAACTGCGTTGCAGTAATTCACGAGCAGCTCCAATTCCTGGTTTGCTTGTTACATCGCAGCGGTGTGCGGGGGTGATGCAGCAAACTGTGGTCGTCGTCGTTCTCCCGCTTCACAACAATGGTGGGTGGAGGGTCGCGCCGCCATGGGAGCTCTGTCCTCTCCCAGCATGAGGACCGGAGTGGGGAGGGGAAAGAGATGAATAGACGATATAGCTCGTGCGAGAAGATGAGGAGATAAGCCTTGACCGAGAAAAGCAGCGGTGGCCGATGGGTCCACATGGCACGTGTCCATCAAGGGACGAGACTTGCATTTGGATGTTATCATCCGACTTAGAATAAACATTTTTCTTGTTCAAAAGACATGAAAGATTGAAAATCGAAAATAATAGGATTGAGTACAGTTTTTAGTCTATGCATCAGAATCTTAGTGGAAGTTTTAAAGCTAACATTCAAAAGATAGGTAGCCCCGAACTTCTAACTCTGTTTGGCATCCTTGGTTTTATGGATCAAGGTTATAATTAATACCATAGTTCGGTCTAGAAATATATAGCCTGCCTTCATGGAAATCATCTACTCCTAGTAAGTTCTCTAGATCCCACTTAATAAGCTCCCAATTTTTTTAAAAAAAAAATTCAGTGGGTATCAGGGGCTTCTTTTCTTCAACGGCACACCCGTGCCTGTACAGTAGCTATCGACGGCAGCTGATTTGTTTTGCCCCCTCCAAACACGTCCCTGCGCCGACGACGCACTGCCGTGCCACCCAGTGCACCTGCGCGGAAGCGCCACCGAACCCCCCGCCTATAAAAAGCAGCGTCGCACCATGCTAATCCCAACTAAGCTCACGCAAACACAACTACTCCCCAGTGGCCAACAACTCGGAACCTCCCGGACCAAGTTAGCAATGGCAAAGCGCCTCGCCGTCGCGCTCCTGCTGCTGGTCCTGCTCGCGTCCAGCGACGCCGGTGCTGCTGCCCGTCCTGCTAATGGCGTCGGCGAGAAGAAGGCTGTGGTGCCCGGGCTGCCGGTGGACCTCCCTGGGCTCCCTGGGCTGCCTGGGCTCCCTGGGCTCCCTGGCCTGCCGGGGCTCCCTGGGCTCCCTCCCCTTCCCAAATCCACCGCCACCAACAAGTCTCCATGATCGTCTGTGGTGTACGTGCTGGCATACATGCAAGCTGAATCTGAACTACTTGTGGGTTTAGACTTGCAGCTAGCACGTACCGGCCGGAAGAAAATCACCGGCGTTTCGCTCAAGCGTCTGCATGTATCAACTATCCTGTCGTGTGTACTGTCGTCAGTATTTCCTTTCTGTTAAGCTGTCGTATGTATTTCCTTTCAGTCCACGTAAGTATTTTCCCTACTTCACAGCTTGCTTGATGTGCTGCATGCATCATCAACGGAATAAATAAAGGATTTGTCGGTGTGATCGCCTTCTTTTGGATAGACAGATCAACACATTGCATCATTGGTATACTACTTTGTCACATTGATCACAAGTCCCACCAAAGTCCAGAGTTGTTCCATCTATTATATACTTATACTCCATCCGTTCCAAAAGTTGAGTCATCTAGTTTAAAACGAAGGAAGTAAAAAACAATAGAAAATGAACGGTTAAGATTTATCCACAGAAAGTTCAGATATTTAAAGGTTGAGATTTGTCAAATGAAAACTCATGACATAGCCAGGTCCTATGCCATTAGCAATAAAAACAGTTTGCCCGATTGAAACTTTTCTTTTGGACACAGTACAGAAGCAGGCGCTCATACATATGAGCATACACTCACCTCTATGAACACACACACACACCCCACCCCTATGAGCATCTCCGAGAGACTGAGTCGACAACATATCATGTTGAGATTTATAAAGTCACCATAGGCGCCTCGTCGTCGATGAAAACATCTCCTACTATAGGCGCCTGGCTGTAAAGAAAAAAAATCAGATGGTAGTCTGATTGGTATACGGGCTCTAAAAATATTTACACGTACACTAAAAAAAGGAAACAATTGCTCTCAGCTGGCTGATAATCACGGTGCGTCCGCCGCCTCCCTTGCGTGCCACGCGTCCTCAGCATAAAGGCAAGTGGAAGCACCTATTTGAACAACAAACGGTGTTGTTGCGCAAATCTTGGGGGTGAACGACTACTGTGATGGGACGCGGCTCCGTTTTTGTAGAAATATAATCCTGCAACAAGTTCTCTGTTGCAACAAAATAATCCGCAACAAGACGATTGTTGCAGAAAAATTCTATAAAAAAAATCTGCAACAAGATATTTGTTGCAAAAAAATCTGCAACAAGACGTCTGTTGCTGAAAATTCTGCAACAAGATGTTTGTTGCAAGAAATTTTCGCAACAAGGACGTGTTGTAATGGTGGATGGTAACGCTCGGCCGCTCGATGCGTCAAATCTGACGGCTCGCGCCCGGCCGATCTTTTAAAAAGACCAGCCAGCCCTAAAACAAGAGATCTTGCATCTAAACAGAAAAGGAAAAGGCCTGTTAGGACAAAATAACATAGTAGTACCGGTGTGAAAAGGGGGCTATTTAGGACAAAATTAGGTAGTAGTACGGCTGTGAAAAAATATTGGAGGGCAGTCTGATTTGTCAAATAGATTTTGTGTAGAAATAGGTAGCAGTCCCGCCGTAAAGAAAGAAAAAATCGGAGGGCAGTCTAATCGGTACACGAGTTCTAAACATATTTACATGTACACATAAAAATAGGATATTAATGGGGCCTGCTACGCGTTGGCCAGGTGATGTTTAGAAAACATCCGCCGCCTCGGTAGCCGTAGGATCATGAGCTCAACAACTGTCTGATCTTTTTCCCCGATGTTCTTCCCGTGCATCAATCTTTGCAACAAGGCCTGAGCCCTGTTGTGCTCTTGTCGAACTGTTTTTTCTTTGAAACAAGGTCTATGTTTCAGAAACAAGACCTCTGTTGCAGAAAAAAGAACTTCGTTGTTGCCCCCTTTGTGTTGTGCTTGCTCCCTCTACAACAAGAAGCTTGTTGCAGAAACAAAAAAAAATCCCCTTGCAATTAGTGGTCGTTCGCCGCCACCATTTGCAACAAAGTCGTTGTTGCGGAAAACCGTCCCGCAGCACCACCGCTGGCGGTGAGGGCCGCGATGAACGACGCGCGGTAGCTAGGTAGGTCCCGGTGCGACACGGGGATGGGGCAGCGAGCGAGGGCGTGGTAAACAATGGAAGCTTCGCCCCTCTCCCCAAGCTCGCAGGAGTTTTGCAACAGCTAGGTTTGGCCATGGGTGCTCTCTCTTCTCACGAATGGTAGAGAATTTGGATGCGTGCTTGGGGGATTTACATCCATGGAAGGGACCTTCATAGGAGACGAGGTTTAGGGGAAAAAATGTGGTTGTGCTCTTTTCGTTTGGGATAAGAAGATAAGAATGGGAGAGTGGTTGTGGGTCCTATCTAGGCACGTGCCGCACAGTCGGATTGGGTTTTGCAACACGGTCCCTGTTGCAGAAGCAGCCTACACAACAAGAGCCATGTTGCAAAGCTCATGCGTATAATAAGAGTTGGTGTGTGCTCTGCATGATTAAAAGTTAATCTGACGGTTGTAGAGGCGGTCGACGCGCGTCAGCGATCCGCTAGATGATACCAAGCATTTTCCATATTTATGGGGCGACGCTACACGTCCGCCGGCGGATAAAACAAAAACATCGGCCGCCTCCGAAGCCATCCGATTGATGCAAAAATAGTCGTCGGATCTCCCTAGACCTGTGCGTCTTAAATTGCAACAAGCTGGTTGTTGCGATTTCACTCTGCAGCAGTGGCTTTGTTCCAAAACCACCTGAAGCGTCTTTTAGCGTGAAGCGTTATTTTCTTAAGCGTTATTTTTGCAACAATGGTCATGGTGCATAAATTTTTTTGCAACAAAGCTCGTGTTGTAGAAAACCTTTTGCAACAGATAACATGTTGCTGAAACATTGTCGCGTCGGCCGGCGAGCTTGCCAGAGAAGTCTGCCGCTGCGCCCCTTCCTTTTCCTCCCCTCTTTCTTCTCCGCTCCCTCTTCCTCGCTCATCTTCATCTCTCTCTCCACCCACACTCTCTTTCTCTTGTAGCACACTCTGTAGGACGCGCCCTGCACGTTGGCGTGCTTGACGGCGGTGAGCACCAGTGGCGGCAGTCGGAGCAACGCAGCGAGGTGTTGGCTTGACGGGGAGCTCGGGAGGAGACTGCTCGTGCTTGTCGGCGGGCTCGTCAACATACTGTTGGAGATCGTTGCAGAATTTTAAAATTTTCTACGCATCACCAAAATCCATCTATGGAGTTTACTAGCAACGAGAAGGAAGGAGTGCATCTACATACCCTTGTAGATCGCGAGCGGAAGCGTTTAAGTGAACGGGGTTGATGGAGTCGTACTCGTCGTGATCCAAATCACCGATGACCGAGCGCCGAACGGACGGCACCTCCACGTTCAACACACGTACGGAGCAGCGACGTCTCCTCCTTCTTGATCCAGCAAGGGGGAAGGAGAGGTTGATGGAGATCCAGCAGCACGACGGTGTGGTGGTGGAAGTAGCGGGGATCCCGGCAGGGCTTCGCCAAGCGCAAGCGGGAGGGAGAGGTGTCACGGGAGGGAGAGGGAGGCACCAGGGGCTAGGGTACTGCTGCCCTCCCTCCCCCCCACTATATATAGGGGTCCTGGGGGGGGCGCCGGCCCCCTGGAGATCCCATCTGAGGGGGGGGGGCGGCGGCCAAGGGGGGGTGGCTTGCCCCCCAAGCCGAGTGGGGCGCCCCCCACCCCTAGGGTTTCCAACCCTACGCGCAGGGGGAGGCCCAAAGGGGGCGCCCCAGCCCACTAGGGGCTGGTTCCCCTCCCACTTCAGCCCATGGGGCCCTCCGGGATAGGTGGCCCCACCCGGTGGACCCCTGGGACCCTTCCGGTGGTCCCGGTACAATACCGATAACCCCCGAAACTTTCCCGGTGGCCGAAACTGGACTTCCTATATATAATTCTTTACCTCCGGACCATTCCGGAACTCCTCGTGACGTCCGGGATCTCATCGGGGACTCTGAACAACTTTCGGGTTTCCGCATACTAATATCTCTACAACCCTAGCGTCACCGAACCTTAAGTGTGTAGACCCTACGGGTTCGGGAGACATGTAGACATGACCGAGACGCCTCTCCGGTAAATAACCAACAGCGGGATCTGGATACCCATGTTGGCTCCTACATGTTCCACGATGATCTCATCGGATGAACCACGATGTCGAGGATTCAATCAATCCCGTATACAATTCCCTTTGTCAATCGGTACGTTACTTGCTCGAGATTCGATCGTCGGTATCCCAATACCTTGTTCAATCTCTTTACCGGCAAGTCACTTTACTCATACCGTAATGCATGATCCCGTGGCTAACTCCTTAGTCACATTGAGCTCATCATGATGATGCATTACCGAGTGGGCCCAGAGATACCTCTCCGTCATACGGAGTGACAAATCCCAGTCTTGATCCGTGCCAACCCAACAGACACTTTCGGAGATACCCCGTAGTGCACCTTTATAGTCACCCAGTTACGTTGTGACGTTTGGTACACCCAAAGCACTCCTACGGTATCCGGGAGTTGCACGATCTCATGGTCTAAGGAAATGATACTTGACATTGGAAAAGCTCTAGCAAACGAACTACACGATCTTTTGTGCTATGCTTAGGATTGGGTCTTGTCCATCACATCATTCTCCTAATGATGTGATCCCGTTATCAATGACATCCAATGTCCATAGTCAGGAAACCATGACTATCTGTTGATCAACGAGCTAGTCACCTAGAGGCTTACTAGGGACATGTTGTGGTCTATTTGTTCACACATGTATTACGATTTCCGAATAACACAATTATGGCATGAACAATAGACAATTATCATGAACAAGGAAATATAATAATAACCATTTTGTTATTGCCTCTAGGGCATATTTCCAACAGTCTCCCACTTGCACTAGAGTCAATAATCTAGTTACATTGTGATGAATCGAACACCCATAGAGTTCTGGTGTTGATCATGTTTTGCTCTGGGGAGAGGTTTAGTCAACGGATCTGCTACATTCAGGTCCGTATGTACTTTACAAATATCTATGTTTCATTCTGAACACTTTCACGAATGGAGTTGAAGCGACGCTTGATATGCCTGGTCTTCTTGTGAAACCTGGGCTCCTTGGCAAGGGCAATAGCTCCAGTGTTGTCACAGAAGAGAGTCATCGGGCCCGACGTATTGGGAATCACCCCTAGGTCAGTAATGAACTCCTTCATCCAGATTGCTTCTTGCGCTGCCTCTGAGGCCGCCATGTACTCCGCTTCACATGTAGATCCCGCCACGACGCTTTGCTTGCAACTGCACCAGCTTACTGCCCCTCCATTCAAAATATACACGTATCCGGTTTGTGACTTCGAGTCATCCAGATCTGTGTTGAAGCTAGCGTCGATGTAACCCTTTACGACGAGCTCTTCGTCACCTCCATATACGAGAAACATATCCTTAGTCCTTTTCAGGTACTTCAGGATATTCTTGACCGCTGTCCAGTGTTCCATGCCAGGATTACTTTGGTACCTTCCTACCAAACTTACGACAAGGTTTACATCAGGTCTGGTACACAGCATGGCATACATAATAGACCCTATGGCCGAGGCATAGGGGATGACACTCATCTTTTCTCTATCTTCTGCCGTGGTCGGGCATTGAGCCATGCTCAATTGCACACCTTGCAATACAGGCAAGAACCCCTTCTTGGACTGATCCATATTGAACTTCTTCAATATCTTGTCAAGGTACGTACTCTGTGAAAGACCAATGAGGCATCTTGATCTATCTCTATAGATCTTGATGCCTAATATATAAGCAGCTTCTCCAAGGTCCTTCATTGAAAAACACTTATTCAAGTAGGCCTTTATACTTTCCAAGAATTCTATATCATTTCCCATCAATAGTATGTCATCCACATATAATATGAGAAATGCTACAGAGCTCCCACTCACTTTCTTGTAAACACAGGCTTCTTCATAAGTCTGTGTAAACCCAAACGCTTTGATCATCTCATCAAATTGAATGTTCCAACTCCGAGATGCTTGCACCAACCCATAGATGGAGCGCTGGAGCTTGCATACCTTGTTAGCATTCTTAGGATCGACAAAACCTTCCGGCTGCATCATATACAATTCTTCCTTAAGAAAGCCGTTAAGGAATGCCGTTTTGACGTCCATCTGCCATATCTCATAATCATAGTATGCGGCAATTGCTAACATGATTCGGACGGACTTTAGCTTCTCTACGGGTGAGAAAGTCTCATCGTAGTCAACCCCTTGAACTTGTCGATAACCCTTAGCGACAAGTCGAGCTTTATAGATGGTAACATTACCATCCGCGTCCGTCTTCTTCTTAAAGATCCATTTGTTTTCTATCGCTCGCCGATCATCGGGCAAGTCTGTCAAAGTCCACACTTTGTTTTCATACATGGATCCTATCTTGGATTGCATGGCTTCAAGCCATTTGTTGGAATCCGGGCCCGCCATCGCTTCTTCATAGTTCGAAGGTTCACCGTTGTCTAACAACATGATTTTCAGGACAGGGTTGCCGTACCACTCTGGTGCGGAACGTGTCCTTGTGGACCTACGAAGTTCAGCAGTAACTTGATCCGAAGCTTCATGATCATCATCATTAACTTCCTCCCCAGTCGGTGTAGGCACCACAGGAACATCTTCCCGCGCTGCGCTACTTTCCGGTTCGGAAGGGGTGACTATCACCTCATCAAGTTCCACTTTCCTCCCACTCACTTCTTTCAAGAGAAACTCTTTCTCCAGAAAGGATCCGTTCTTGGCAACAAAGATCTTGCCTTCGGATCTGAGGTAGAAGGTATACCCAATGGTTTCCTTAGGGTATCCTATGAAGACGCATTTTTCCGACTTGGGTTCGAGCTTTTCAGGTTGAAGTTTCTTGACATAAGCATCGCATCCCCAAACTTTTACAAACGACAGCTTAGGTTTCTTCCCAAACCATAATTCATATGGTGTCGTCTCAACGGATTTCGACGGAGCCCTATTTAAAGTGAATGCGGCAGTCTCTAAAGTATAGCCCCAAAATAAGAGCGGTAGATCGGTAAGAGACATCATAGATCGCACCATATCCAATAGAGTGCGATTACGACGTTCGGACACACCATTTCGCTGAGGTGTTCCAGGCGGCGTGAGTTGTGAAACTATTTTACATTTCCTTAAGTGCGTGCCAAATTCGTGACTTAAATATTCCCCTCCATGATCTGATCGTAGGAACTTTATTTTGCTGTCACGTTGATTCTCAACCTCACTCTGAAATTCCTTGAACTTTTCAAAGGTTTCAGACTTGTGTTTCATTAGGTAGACATACCCATATCTACTTAAGTCATCAGTGAGAGTAGAACATAACGATCGCCACCGCGAGCCTCAACACTCATTGGACCGCACACATCAGTATGTATGATTTCCAATAAGTTGGTTGCTCGCTCCATCGTTCCGGAGAACGGAGTCTTGGTCATCTTACCCATGAGGCATGGTTCGCACGTGTCAAATAATTCGTAATCAAGAGACTCCAAAAGTCCATCTGCATGGAGCTTCTTCATGCGCTTGACACCAATGTGACCAAGGCGGCAGTGCCACAAGTATGTGGGAGTATCGTTATCAACTTTACATCTTTTGGTATTCACACTATGAATATGTGTAACATCACGTTCGAGATTCATTAAGAATAAACCATTGACCAGCGGGGCATGACCATAAAACATATCTCTCATATAAATAGAACAACCATTATTCTCGGATTTAAATGAGTAGCCATCTCGCATTAAACGAGATCCAGATACAATGTTCATGCTCAAAGCTGGCACTAAATAACAATTATTGAGGTTTAAAACTAATCCCGTAGGTAAATGCAGAGGTAGCGTGCCGACGGCGATCACATCGACCTTGGAACCATTCCCGACGCGCATCGTCACCTCGTCCTTCGCCAGTCTCCACTTATTCCGCAGCTCCTGTTTTGAGTTACAAATATGAGCAACCGCACCGGTATCAAATACCCAGGAGCTACTACGAGTACTGGTAAGGTACACATCAATTACTTGTATATCACATATACCTTGGGTGTTGCCGGCCTTCTTCTTGTCCGCTAAATATTTGGGGCAGTTCCGTTTCCAGTGACCACTTCCCTTGCAATAAAAGCACTCAGTCCCGGGCTTGGGTCCATTCTTTGACTTCTTCCCAGTAACTGGTTTACCGGGCGCGGCAACTCCCTTGCCGTCCTTCTTGAACTTCTTCTTACCCTTGCCCTTCTTGAACTTAGTGGTTTTGTTCACCATCAACACTTGATGTTCTTTTCTGATCTCCCCTTCCGCTGATTTCAGCATTGAATATACCTCGGCAATGGTCTTTTCCATCCTCTGCATATTGTAGTTCACCACAAAGCTCTTGTAGCTTGGTGGAAGCGAATGGAGGATTCTGTCAATGACCGCGTCATCCGGGAGATTAACTCCCAGCTGTGACAAGCGGTTGTGCAACCCAGACATTCTGAGTATGTGCTCACTAACAGAACTGTTCTCCTCCATTTTACAGCTGAAGAACTTGTCGGAGACATCATATCTCTCGACCCGGGCATGAGCTTGAAAAACCAGTTTCAGCTCCTCAAACATCTCATATGCTCCATGTTTCTCAAAACGCTTTTGGAGACCCGGTTCTAAGCTGTAAAGCATGCCGCACTGAACGAGGGAGTAATCATCAGCACGTGATTGCCAAGCGTTCATAACATCTTGGTTCTGTGGGATTGGTGCATCACCTAGCGGTGCTTCTAAGACATAATCTTTCTTGGCTACTATAAGGATGAGCCTTACTAGGGACATGTTGTGGTCTATGTGTTCACACATGTATTACGATTTTCGAATAACACAATTATAGCATGAACAATAGACAATTATCATGAACAAGGAAATATAATTATAACCATTTTATTATTGCCTCTAGGGCATATTTCCAACACATACTTGCCGGTGGCCTCATCGGCATGCTTGCCGGAGAAGAGCTCTGGTGGCGGCATCCGGAGCAGTGCAGGGAGGCATCGGCTTGACGGGGAGCTCGGGAGGAACACGTGAGGCGGCTGCTCTCCAGGGGATCCAGATCCAGATCCCGCAACACACCAGATGTTGCGGATGAGGAAATTGCAACAACGACTCTGTTGCAAAACTTAGTCTAGGTAATATGTTGCTCCCAAGCAGTCTGTATTAAAATCATATCCGACGGCCATGGAGATGACGGACGCACACGTTGTTATTGGTCGGATGATTTGAATCATTTCCCATATTTATGTGTATGCGCTGATTTCATTGCTGAGGTCACGAAGCAAAAAAAAAACACTTTGTACGTGTGGCATGGAGATAAGATGAGGGAGAGAGGGAGAGAGAGGGAGAGGGAGAGAGAGGGAGAGGGAGAGAGAGGGAGAGAGAGAGGGGGAGGGAGGGAGGGAGAGAGAGGGGGGGATGCAGCTTCGGTGCCTTAAAGGCACCTGCCTTTGGGTCACTGACATGTGGGCCAGCCACCTGTAGGGCCCACATGTCATAGACACAAAGGCAGGTGCCTTGAGTCACCGAAGCATAGTCTGAGAGAGAGAGAAAGAGAAAGAGAGAGGGAGAGAGTACAACACCATCCTTATATTGCCAATGAAAAGGTGGTTGAATGAAGAGATGGACTAATCTCGAGTACAACCTTTCACAAATTTAGATTTAATCCTTATTAAAAATTCATCTAAAACTTATTAGGGGGAAGATAGACACCAATACGAGAATATGATTAGAAGTGGAAAAATACCAAGATCCGTCCAAAATACCATCGATTGTACAATTAGTTAAAGACCCCAATACTATCGTTCTTCTGTAGACAATATCGATATATAGCCAACGCGAAGGCGGTTAAATTAAGAGATGGACTGATCTCAAGCATGAGCATTCACTGTTTAGATTTAATCCTTACTATAACCACATCTAAAATTATTGGTAGGAAGATAGACACCAATAAGCGAGGGTGAGTAGAAGAAGAAAAGGCCAAGATCGGTCCAAAAGTTTGTCAGTTACATAATTAGCCGAAGAGCAAAACTGTCGATCTTCCGTTGACAGTCTTTGCCAAGAACACAATACAAAGGGTTGTAAGCCATGTCTATACAAAAGCATAATTATGTTTCTGCAACACATATATGTTGGTAATTTTAAATGATAGTTCAAAAAATATGTCATCTAGAGCCGCGCAAACGCTCAGGTCGCACTGCTAGTTAATACGTAGAATATGAATCCAGACCTGTGGAATCCGTTTGTACTTCAACATATGCTGGTGTATATACAGATAACAGAACACTGTCCAGGTAATCGAGCAAATAAGAATGTCGCAACAGCAAACCAGCAGCAGTACAGGTGTAGGGTGTATGTGCACAGATCCAAAACAACGGAAACAAGGGGATCGAAATCCATGATACAGATGCAGCCTACAAGTTTCTATGCAATTCAGAATGTGTTTTTACAACCTTTTCTGTTCATCAACGCCGTAGTTCGAGTCACTTGATTGATTGTGTTTCTCTCTGCATCTCGCTGGGCAGTTTGGGATCAGGTTAGGTCGTCCTCGTCCAAGGAATCCCCGTCGTCACCTCCTACATCTTTCTTGATGGCCTGCAGGTCACCTGTTGGTAGCTTCCTTGCGAGCCGAATTACCTGCAGTGATCGTTCACGTCAGTCCGAGTTAAGATACAGGCACAATTGAAGTGAGATGGACCGGCCTTGTACTAGTTTGATAAGAAAATGAAACTTATCCTGAGATTACTGCTGAAGCACACAAGACTGGCACAATAACAATGGTAGAATCTGAAGAATATATCTTAATTAAAAGGAACATTCTCAGTAACATGCCTAGCCTATGATGCCTCAGCACTTAGTGCCCTCCCAATGCCCTCCCATGTACTGGTGCTAAGTATGCCACATAGGCAAAAAGCAGATGAGGCAATTGGAGGAGAGAAAACGTTGGTGTCCTCAGAAATAAATGAATCCAGGCACAAGGCCCTGTGTATATTTCGATCCGTTCATATCCCCTTGTCTTTGTCCCCTTGCTACCGCTTGAGCTTGCACATAAGATCCTACAGCTAACTAAATGTACCTTAGCGACAACAAACTAGGCACCTATGCATTGGGAGTTTCAATTACTAAGCCTCCGCACACTAAGCACTTGCTCTAAGCACCTATCCATTAGGAGAGGCTTTAGTTTACCATTCTAAGCACATGCACCATCATAGGTCATCTTCTCATATAATCAATAATCTTTTAAATAAGGATCTCGAAAGACATACCACATGGTCAAGGTGATTAATGGCACTTGGTTGAGCAGCATACTTGATTTCTTCAGCATCACCTTCCTCATAAGCAGACAACAGTTTCATTGCACATCGATTCTGGTCACTATTCAGGAAACCTTGAACCCTGCAAGACCGTAAAGGAGGAAAGGAAAGTGATTTAATACAGCCAACATAACACAAAATATGTTATATGGCAATGCAATACCAGTCAATCACCAACGCATAACTTACTCTGGATTAACACTTTTTTTTTACAAAATCGTGATACCTCTTAACTGCACAAGCAAGAATGAATATAGTTTCATTTTGGCATGAATGTTTTATAAGGGATAAAATCCAAGACCAGCTAGCATGCTATTATATGTTAGGAAACTTCTCAGTTTTAACCACATAATCTTTCTCACTACGAGAATTATCTTGTCCGAAAGAAAGAAAAAAACGTTCCAAAATTTACACTCTACTCAACGAACACATTTTGGTAAATACCAAGGTTTCCCTCAGAAACCTTGCAAAGTACAAATTTCTGAATAGCTAAGCACATTTTGGAGTAAATATTACCTTGCGTTGGCTGTTGACGGCATTGCACTTACCAGCAGCTGAACCAAGTCTTAAATGGAATGCAGCGGCATCCGAGTACCTGTCAGAGATGGCCAAATATGGAATGACACATAAATCAGTACATAAACGCGATTGCTAAAAATTCTAAGTGATGCATATGTGCATAAATTTCAGAAAAAGGTCAAGGACAACGTGTGAACTGAAGAATGCAACGATAAATAAGGATGCCACTACAACTTCAAGAACATTTTAATCCACGAGTACATTCAGCAAACAGAACCATCAAAAGGTATGAGTGCAACAAGCTCTAATAATTCTAGGCAAAGCAATTGTTTGGGAAAGGGGGAAAGAGACCAACACAAATAGACAGGCACATACACAAAAGAGGGCCTCCTGAGAATCTACTGACTTAAAGGCATACGAGAAGGGAGTTGGGTTTGTCCAAAAAAATACTCAATCAAGACATACACAAATCGCTGAATGAGGATGTAAAAGCTCATGGAATATAGAATCAACCAGTTTGGATTATTTTAGTAAGCAAATGTATGCCCTTGCCAATTTCTATACTCTCTGCCTGCTTCTTTATGTTTGATGAATCAAACAACATTCTTAGCTAAAGCGAAAATTGCAAGCATAGACCAATTAAAAAAAGAAATGGATTAATCCCCAAGTACCAAAAAGAACGACTGTTAGGAACCGAAATTGGTAAAGATACCACCTATCAATTCCCACCATTTGATGTGTGTGTAGCTTACTTCAATTCTGTTGGTATTTGCTGGGGAGCACTTATTCTAGTAGATATTGTATTAGCCCCCTAGTGTTGCTCTCAAAGTTTTGGGATCGGGACTCCTTATCTATCCTAAAGTGTGCTTGCCCCAAAGGTAACAACAAAGAACACAAGAGTAAATGAATTCAAGAAAATCATGCATGACACATGACATCCACACTGCTGGAATCAGAGGATTTGCCATTAGCCACTTCTTTGCCGTCTGCTAGCAGACGGCAAAAGAGGTCTTTGCCGTTAGTTTTCCAAAAGCAGACGGCAAAGAGCTGGCTGATGGCAAAGATCCCATTTGCCATCAGCCAATTCTTTGCCGCCCGCTAGCAGATGGCGAAGAATCTTTGCCGTCTGCTAGCAGACGACAAATAATTTTGTACCTAACGGCCGTTGTCCCCACCTCCTCTTTCTCTTCTCTCTCTTCCTACCCCCCGACCTGACCCCCACAGCACCTGACCCTCACCGCCGCTGGCCACCGCCACCGACCCCACTGCCGCCCCGGCCACGTCGCCCCTGCCCCGTCGCCCCGCCGCCCCGGCCACGCCGCCCCGCCGCATTGCCCAGGCCGCCCCGCCCCTCCCCTGCGGCGGCCGCCCGAGCCCTGCCGGCGACCCGCCGCTGGCCACCGTCCCCTCCCCTGCGGCGGACCTCTTCCACCAGGCCGCCCCCTCCCCTGCGGTGTGCTCCTCATCCTCTTTTTTCTGTTTTTCTACGTTTAGGTTATGTTTAGTTTAGATTTAGTTTTAGTTTTAGGTTTATGTTTACTTTAGTCTAGTTTTAGGTTTAGGTTTAGTTCTGAAAAAAAGGAAAGTAGAATAATTAGAAGAAGAAGAAGAAGAAGAAGAACAAGAAGAAGAGGAGGAGGAGGAAGAAGAAGAAGAAGAAGAAGAAGAAGAAGAAACAAAAAGGAAGAAGAAGTAGAAGAAGAAGATGAAAAAAAGAAGTAGAAAAAAGTAGAAAAAGAAAGAACAGAAGGTCGAGGGGTCAAGGGGTCGATGGTCGCCGAGGGGTCGAGGGTAAGGGTCGAGGATTGCCGAGGGGTCGAGGGTCGAGGATTGCCGAGGGGTCAAGGATCGCCAAGGGGTTGAGGATCGTCGAGGGGTCGAGGGTCGCCGAGGGTAGAGGGTCGAGGATCACCGAGGGGTCAAGGATCGCCAAGGGGTCGAGGTTCGAGGGTTGAGGATCGCCGAGGGGTCAAGGATCGCCGAGGGGTCGAGGGTCGAGGGGTCGATGGTCGAGGATCTCCGAGGGGTCAAGGGTCACCGAGGGGTCGAGGATTGCAGAGGGGTCGAGGGTCGAGGGTCACCGAGGGGTCGAGGGTCAATGGTTGCCGAGGGGTGGAGGGCCGCCGAGGAGTCGAGGATCGCCGAGGGGTCGAGTTCATGTTAGATATTCAATTTTTTTATGTTGTACTTGATGATGATACACTTAAGTTATATACATATTATTATTCATGTCGGTATTATTATTTTTATGTTGTACTAATTTCGTTTACTCTTTGTCATGGCAGGTGTTGAAAGATGGTAGGCGCGGGTAAGGAGCGCTCCGAGGCTCCTTCTTCGTCGGCGCGTGGTCCACCCGTACCTCTCCGGAGAGCGTTGTACGAGGGTATGGCTTCACCGGTGGGCGCTTCTTCGTCGGCATTGTTGCCCACTGGGAGAGGAGGGCGGGGAGGGAGGAAGAGAGGAGGTTGGGGAGGGCGTGGCCGTGGGAGAGGTAGGAAGGCTCCTACGCCTTCCTCGCCGCCACCCCCAGCTGATTCACCCGAGCACAGGACTGCTAGGGTGGACACGTCTGAGGAGGAGGCTACGCGGACTCCGGTCCACGAGCCTTGGGTCGACAGGCCTTCGGCCCACGAGACTCTAGACTAGGGTACGTCCCAGGAGACGTCTGGGGTACCTGGCCGGATCCGCCTGAGGGACCGAGTGGCCATGCTAATGGTGGCGGGGATCCGGCTGATAGCGAGGACGAGGTGGTTGAGGGGGCCACCGTCTACCAGCGTGGTTGTACATAGCTCCCTCCCCCTGCCGGCGACCAGCGAGCAGAGGTGGTTGATTTTCCCTGATGGGGAGAGGGAAGTGCATTTACTCTTTTTGTACCTTTTGCCTTCACGTTTCTTTAAATATCTAATGCGTTGGCGTTGTCATACTGCAGGGGTTGGGACCACACTCCGGAAGTCCTCAGGCCCAACACCGTCCTTGGTGTGCTTTGCCGGCAAAACTTTCCGGGGTTTGTCACATTGCCCGGTGAGGGTCAGCATCCACAACTAGGAATGAACTGGGAGTGTTGGGGAACGTTGCATGGGAAACACAAAAATTCCTATGCTCACCAAGATCCAATCTAGGAGATGACCATCTATGAGAGGAGTGATTGGTTAAGCGTGGTTGATGTAGATTGCTAAGCGGAAGCGTTAATAAACGTGGTTGATGTAGTCGAACGTCTTCGCGATCCAATCACGATCTGTCCCGCGAACTCCCGATCCAAGTGCGGAACGGACGACACCTCCCCGTTCAACACACATACGGCTTGATGACGCCTTCACCTCCTCGATCCAGCGAGCGATGGTGAAGTAGTAGCTCGAGTCCTTCGGCAGCACGACGACGTGGTGGCGGTGGTGGTGGAGAAATCTCAGCAGGGCTTCACCAAGCACTACGGAGAGAAAGAAGACTACGAGGGAGAGGAGAGGTAGCGCCGTGGCATGGGAGGGTGCTCTCGGGTGCGGCTGCCCTCTCTCTACCTCTCTATATATAGGGGAAGGGAGGAGGGGGTGGAGCCCCTAGGGTTTCCCCTGGGGGGGCGGCCAGGGCAGATGGGATCTCCCCTAGGGTGACTTACCCCCCAAGCCGGGTGGAGGGAAACCATAGAGGGGGGGCGCCCCACCTCTCCTGGTCACGTGGGAAAGGTTGAGGGGGCGCACAAACCCTTAGTGGGCTGGTTTTCCCCCTCCACTTGGCCCATGAGGCCCCCAACACTTGTCGGGGCCCCCGAAACCCCTTTCGGTGATGTTGGTCACCACCCGGTACTCCCAGCACAATTCCGGACTCCAATACCCTTCGTCCAATATATCGATCTTCACCTCCGGACCATTCCGGAGTTCCTTGTAACGTCCGGGATCTCATCCGGGACTCCGAACAACATTCAGTAACCACCATAATGACTCAACTTTACTTATATCGTCACCAAACGTTAAGTGCGTAGACCCTGCGGGTTCGAAACTATACAGACATGACCGAGACACCTCTATGGTCAATAACCAATAGCGGGACCTGGATGCCCATATTGGTTCCCACATATTCTACGAAGATCTTATCGGTAAAACCTCGATGTCAAGGATTCAGCTAATCCCGTATGTAGTTCCTTTTGTCTATCGCTATGTTACTTGCCCGAGATTCGATCGTCGGTATCTCCATACCTAGTTCAATCTCATTACCGGCAAGTCTCTTTACTCGTTCCATAATACAAGATCCCACGGCTAACTCATTAGTCACATTGCTTGCAAGCTCATTGTGATACTGTATTACCGAGTGGGCCCTAAGATACCTCTTCGTCATACGGAGTGACAAATCCTAGTCTTAATCCATGCCAACTCAATAGACACCCTCGGAGATACCTGTAGAGCACCTTTATAGTCACCCAGTTACGTTGTGACGTTTGGTACACACATGGCACTCCTCCGGTGTCAGTGAGTTGCATGATCTCATGGCCATAGGAACATATACTTGACATGCAGAAAATGGTAGCAATAAACTTAACACGATCATATGCTACGTTCATAGTTTGGGTCTTGTCCATCACATCATTCTCCTAATGATGTGATCATGCTATCAAATGACAACTCATGTCTATAGCTAGGAAACCATAGCTATCTATGATCAACGAGCTAGTCTAGTAGAGGCTCACTAGGGACACGTTGTTGTCTATGTATCCACACATGTATCTGTGTTTCCAATCAATACAATTCTAGCATGGATAATAAACGATTATTATGAACAGGGAAATATGATAATAACAAATTTATTATTGCCTCTAGGGCATATTTCCAATAGGGAGCACTACTTGGCTGCCCCGGACCCGCCAGAGGAGACGATCGATGGTGTCTTGTGCCACACGAGGGCAGACATGGTGATGAGAAAGTTCTGTGTCGGGGATATCGTGCGACATATGCCAGGGGGTGGCTTATCATGGAGGGGGGCATAAGTACATCGCCGGGCTCTAGAAACAGGATTGAGCGAGACCGCATACGCCTGCGAATCTTACCCAGGTTCGGGGCTCTTCTAGGAGATAACACCCCTAGTCCTGCTCTGCGGGGTCTACGCATGATCACTATCTCAACAAAGTAGCTACAAGCTTGCTCCTCGAGCTGTTTGGCTAGGGGAAGAAGAAGAACAAGGCTAGCTCTACTCCTCTCTTCTTACGTGGTGTGTGTGTTATCTAAGGTTCTGAACCCTTTGCATGGGGTGGCCTGGGGGGTTTATATAGGCCTACCCCCCAGGGGTACAATGGTAATCCGGCCAGGTGTAGGACCCGGCCGTCAATGTCTCTGGCCGCCGGCTTCTCCGCCGGCTGCTGGGGCCCGCCGCCTGGTGGGTCCCGCCGGCTGCCGTGATCTCGGCCGACAGGTAGGGCCCGCCGCTTGCGGGCCATGGGGACCGCTTTACACTGTTGCCTCACCCTTGATTACTGAGGCTTTGTCGGGGGGAGCATGGCTACAGTCCCGCCGCCTGGTGGGCGCTCACTGTGGCCACACCCCGTCTTGTCTGGTTAATGGTGCACAGACTCCAAGGGGGGGAAGGGCCGCCTGCTAGGAATCGGCCCGCCCTGGTTGTCGCCTGCTTGGGGATTCGCTACCTTCTAGGCTCGCCAACAGGTAGGGCCCGCCGCCTGCGGGCCGTACCGATAGGTCATCGTGGGAGCATGGCTCCTCCTGACGTAGGTGATGTCACGGGCCGCGTGGGTATAGTGCTGCGCCGGGCGAGGGGTGTCCGCTTGGTACACCGCACTGTAGCCACGCTCCGTCCTAGTTTCGGGGGTGGCAGGTCGCACTGTTGCCATGCCCTGTCTCGTCGTGGTAATGGGGTGCTAACTTTGAGGGGACGAAGGGCCACCTGCTAGGAGTCCGCCCCCCCCTCTTGGCCGCCTTCTAGAGCTCTGCCACCTTCTAGCAGCCGGCCGCTTGGACCAGCCGGCCCAAGAAGGCGGCCGTTTGTCCTAGAGGTGTGAGGGGGCGCAGCCGGTCCCGATGTCTTGAAATACCATGGGGGCTGACAAGGCTACCAGTGGTCATTTACTCCAACAGTAGTCCGCGAAGCTGGTGAGGCACCGCGGCTGAAGAGGCGAGGAGCCTCGGCAGCTTCCTACTCTGGGTGATCTTGCTTCGTCCGTCTTCTGGAGGTGCCGACAGCTAGGAGCCGGCCGCGGCCAAGCTGGCCGCCTGGTGAATTCGAAACGTCGCGGCAGGGGCCGGGTGGTTCGCCAGCCGGATGACAGGTTTGCCGCCCGTTGCACGCCCGCCATGTGGCACCAGCAGGCCAGGCCGGCCTGCCAGCCCACGCGCGCGACGGGACGTCGCCGCAGGCCGGGGCCTGCCACTACAGGGCCTCGGCACACGCGCATATCCGCTACGGCCGAGGCGGGCGGTTGGGCTTCTGTGGTGCATTAATTGCGTGCCGTTAAGGCACGAAAGGTGCGGGGTCATGGGGGAGTGGACGTAGTTAATCCCACGGCCCCCCACGTCTCGCCCCCTCGGCTCCGCCGCCAGGGGGCTATAAGTAGGGGGAGGAGGGGGCGGCAGAACGCACGCGCGCCCTCCTCGCCCTTCATCTTCATCTTCTTCTTCCTCTTCTCCTTGCTGCCTCCACGCCCCTTCCTCTAGCCCAGGCGCTGCTGCGGCTCGCCGCCGCCGGGCCTCCTCGCGCTGCGGCTTCCTCGCTCCGCCGCGGATTCACCCGCTCGCCACCACGTCGCGCGAACGGGCCGCCAATTGGGATGGCTCCAACGTCAAGGAAGACCACCTCGCATTCCTTCGCCAGACGCGGCGACTGCCTCGCGAGACACACGTAAAGGTGTGTGTTCCTCCCGAGACGGAGATCTCACCGGCACCGGAGGACGGCAAACGCGTCGTCTCCCGGTCGCATTTTCTTCGCGACTTCGGCCTGCTGGCGAGCGGCTTCCTCCGTTCATTTCTCGCCTTCTACAAAGTCCAGCCCCACCACCTCATGCCAAATACAGTGGTGTTGCTGTCCGCCTTCGTCACCCTTTGCGAGGGCTACCTCGACACGCTCCCCACCCTCGAGCTCTCGGGGGAGCTCTTCTACCTCAAACTCGGCACCGCCGCCAAGAGCGAGGCGGCCCAGTGCGGGGCCTGCATCGCAGTGCGGCGTTCGGGTTCCGGGGTCCGCTTCTCGGCCCTCGCCTTGCTGCAGTCGGCCAAGCTGTGGCAGAAGTCATACTTCTACGTCGAGAATATCCACCCGATGATGGACTACGTCAACTTGCCGGCTTATGCAGCCGGCCCGCCCGTCGAGCCCCGCACCAACTGGCAGTTTCGGCCGAAGAACCTGTCGGCCGCCTCCTCCGCCACTCTCGCCCGGCTTCAGGTGATGATAGTGTGGGAGGGCCTCAATGCCTCGGACCTGCTAACTGCCTTCGTGGCGCGCCGAGTGCTCCCCCTCCAAGCCCGGGCCCACATCATCAGCCGTATGAGCGGGCACCCGGATCCATGCCGGATGTGCTCCAAGGAGCTGCCGGATGTGGTGGTGGTCCGGTTGGTGAACTACTTCTCCAACTGCAAGCTCTCGGAGAAGGAGTGGCGGTTCGGCAAGTGGCCAACAGTCTTTTAATTCTTTTTCCCTTCATTTGTCTGGGTTCTTCTTTGCCGCCTCACCAGTCGGCCATGATGCAGATCTTCTCGACCCAGTCGGCAGCCGACGCTCTGGCCTTAGGCCACGAGTACCTACCGGACCGGCCGGTGAGCGACGTGGATGACCCCGACTTGAGGGCGGCCGCCATGTAAGAGGACGACGCCATGGGCGGTGGTGGTGGAGCAGGCGGCTCCTCAGGAGGCGGCCTTGAGGATTGGCCGGATGATGATGCAGAGGACAACGAGCCACGCCGTACTCACGGCGCTGACGAGGCGGGCGCGAGCTCTTCGGCCGCGCCGAAGCACCGAGCCGATGCCGGGTTGTATGGCAGCCGGCCCAAGAAGACCAAGTCTTCGGCCACCGCGACCAAGTGGCAGGAGGCCGCCGCGAAGGCGACCCAATTCTAGAAGGCCCCAAAGCAGCTCCCGCTGGTACCTGGGTGAGTACTTTGGTATTTCTGCTGTTGCTTTGCGTTTGCTTTTCTTCTTTCTTGTAGTCTTCTTATCGGCTTCTTACTGACGTGTCTTCGTAGGGCCCCGCTCTCTCTCGCGTGGGCCCCTTCTGCCTCGGTGATTGGGGCAATGGACGGCTCGGCAGAGCCCTGCCGCGTGGACCCGCTCGCCGACCTCTAGGAGGCGACGGAGAGGAACGCGTGGGAGGCGCGGGAAGAGCGGGAGGCCACGGCCCGGAAGAAGGAGGAGGCGGCCAAGGCAGCGCAGGCGAAGGCCGATGCGGCAGCCAAGGCTCAGGCCGACGCGGCAGCTAAGGAGCAGGCGGACGCAGCCGCCAAGGTGCAGGCGGAACAGGCGGCGCGCGGCTGTGCCCGGGAGTCCACCGTCCCGCCGCATGCGGAGCCGCAGGTGCCGGATGGCCAGGCACCGACTGGAGGGGCTGGCGGCGACCAGTCGGCCGTGGAGAGGGGAGGGGCGACTCCATCATCTTAGAGGCGGAGGTGCTTCCCCGCGCGCCGACTGCCGGCGCCTAGGGCAGTCGGCCTAATGCGCCGCTGGTGCCACCAGTTGGTGGCGAGTTGGTGACGGGTCTGACTCCCTCGGTCCGCACTCCGGTGCGTCGTCGTGCAGAGAAGGCGGCTTCAGCACCACGGCCGTTGGAGATCGGGGCCGCTAGCTCGTCGGCCCCCGACGCCGAGGCCACCAGTGCCACCCCACAAGAGTGGATGCCTGGGGGCGGTACTGGTGTCTTGAACATGGCCGCGCAGGACGTCTAGGCCCGGCTCCAGGCCCAGGGTGCCGCTCTGCAGCAGTACACGCAGGAGTTCCTGGCGACGCGGGCAGCCGTTCGGGTATGCCCCTTGCTTCTTGTTTTTTATTCTTGTAATCTTCCATGGGGGCGCGCCAGCGCACCCACTAGGTGTAGCCCCGAGTTTCGGGCCGGCTGCTGAGCAGGCGGCTCAGAACTTCAAGGCAAGTTCCGAGTGCTAACTTATTTTCTCTTCTATCCTCTTCGTTGCAGGATTACCACAACATCCGCGTGGCCGTATTCAACTCCCATGTCCAGGAGCTGGCAAAGCGAACTGCCGACTTGACTCAGAGCCGGAGTAAGCTCTCCGTCTTCTCTCTTGCGGGGGCGCGTCAGCGCACCCGCTGGGTGTAGCCCCCGAGATTCAGGCCGACTGCTGAGCAGTCGGGCCGGATCTCCCGGCAACTACTTGTCTTTTTTCTTGATTGTTGATGTCTTTTCTTTGTTATCTTTGCAGAAGCCGCCGCCGAACTGCAGCAGTGCTTGGGCGAGGTCCAAACCGAGCTGCGCACCAAGGAGGAGGAGCGCAGCATGGCGGCTCAGGAGTGCGACCGCCTGGTCAAGGAGCTGGCGTACCAGGCGGGGCGGCACAAGGCGGAGCTCTAGAAGCTGAAGGAGAAGGAAGACTCCCTCATGGCCGAGTTCGAGATGCAACGCTCGAACTGGGCCGAGAAGGAGAAGCTCCTCATCGACGGCTTTGGCGAGGTCGAGGATATGATTGATTGTAAGTTACTTCTTCTTTTGAAAAGCTACCGACTGCTGCAAGAGTCGACTTCCGGCTTCTAATCTTTGATTTTCTTCTTGTGCCGAATTCTTTCAAGGTCACTCCGTCACTATCAGCCAGGCCATCGAGGCGCGGCGCGAGCAGCGTAGGAGGGTTGGAGTAGAGATTCCGCCCAACGCGCCTCGGAACCTCAACGAGCAGCTTCTGGCCGTCAAGACGCGCCTGCAGCCGGCCCACTGCCTGCTCCACCGTCTTCAGCGCCGAGGCCCAGGTGCTGACCGCCCTTTGGCCCGGCGCTCAAATCCCGTGCACGCCCAGTCTGACTGCCGACTGGTTGGAGGTAGCAGTCGGCTACTTCAAGGCTTGGAAGGGCGCTGCGGCTCGAGCGGGTGCGCAGAGGGCCTTGGAGTTTGCCAAGGCGTGGTATCCCGGGCTGAACCTGGCCCAGCTGGCCACCTTCCCGCACGAGGCCGGGCCGGAGTTGGCAGCGGTGGACTGCGGGCTCACCCAACGCGCGGCTGCAATCGCCGAGTACACCAACACCGGTGTCTTCATCCCCGAACTGGATGAGGAGTGCGCCGAGGTGCCGCCCAACTGATTCGGGCTGAACTCGGAGGACTGCGAGGACTCGTCGGAGGAAATCGTTTCCAGCGATGAAGGCGAGGACGAGGAGGACGAGGATGTCGAAGACGACACACCAGAAGACGGAGCGGACGGCCAGCCTCTGCCCGATCGAGCCTCAAGCAACTAGCCGCGTGTGGCTGCGCCGACTGCTGCTGATGCTGACCAGGCTGAAACTCACCAGTCGGCCGCTCCACCAACTGGCACCACTGCCTCCACCAACCTGCCGGACCCGCTTGCTGCTCCTCTGGCCTAGGCGGCCAGTTTTATCTTATCTTTTCCTGCTTTCATAATCTTTCGAACAAGCTTGTTAAATTTGCGCAGTTCCACCCACTGGGGGTGTATTCAAACTCTGTTGAATGCTGACTATGGGCCCTTGCTTATGTAAATTAATTCTCGCACAAGCTTGTGCTTTGCCGGGTTCTGACTTTGTCTTGCTCTTCCGCTCTTTTTGGCTTTTCCTTTGTCGTCTCTCCTTGGCTACCACCCTGTCAGCCGGACAGCCGCAGTGTGGTCTGTGGCTAGGCAGGTACTTGGCCATTTAGGAAGACAAGTACTTTGGTCTCTTAGAATGTAGCAAGTCAAGTGAGAAGCCGGCCGGCCAGCTGCTCAGCAGTCAGGCGACGAGGCGAGGAGCCGGCTTGGCCTATGTGGATGCTTTTTTCCTTAGCCATTTTTCGTGTGGACACCATTTCCTGCCTTTAGCTCTTGCCAGCCAGACAGTCGCTCTGCAAGCTGCGGCTTAAGGCAAGAGAGGGCTTAGGTGCCGGCATACTACTTGTCCGACTGCAGGTGGCATCAACATAGGACAAGGCGGCAAGCCCCCGGGCCGACTGGTCGGACCCGGTGCCGGGCTAAGGAATGAAATAACACATTTAAAGGCATAAAACTTATCATATAGATAAAAGGGTAGCCACCGAGTGCTCCTCGAGGGACCCGATGTCTTTGCTCTTAATACAAAAGGTAGTATGGTACATACTGCATTCAACTGGAAAATCTTCGGAGGAGATTTGCATTCCATGGGCGCTCTGTTTCCTTGCCGGAATCATCCCTCTTGCGTGCCCTGGGCTTCTGTGCGTTGATCAGGTAGTAGGAGTCATTGCCCAAGGCTTTGCTGATGGTGAAGGGCCCTTCCCAAGGGGCCGAGAGCTTGTGCTGGCCAGCTATTTGCTGGATCAGCCGGAGCACTAGGTCTCCCTCTCGGAAAGATCGAGGCCTGACCTTACGACTGTGGTAGCGACGTAGGCTCTGCTGGTAGATGGCGGACTTGCTGAGTGCCAACAGCCGGCCCTCTTCCAGCAGATCGACGCCGTCTTCGCGTGCCTCCTTTGCTTCTGCCTCCATGTACATGGTGACGCGAGGCGAGTCAAAATCGATGTCTGTTGGGATGACGGCCTCGGCCCCGTACACCAGGAAGAAAGGAGTGAAGCCGGTTAACTTGTTCGGCATGGTCCGGACACTCCAGAGGACGGCCGACAGCTCTTCGATCCAGCAGCCGACCGAGCGCTCCAATGGCTCGACCAGTCAGGGCTTGATGCCGGACAAGATGAAGCCGTTTTCTCGCTCGACTTGGCCGTTTGACCGCGGATGGGCAATGGATGCTAAGTCCAGTCTGATGCCCTGCGTCGCGCAGAAACGGGCCAAGGCGCCTCTTGCAAAGTTCGTGCTGTTGTCGGTGATGATGCTGTGTGGTACACCGTATCGGACGGTGATATCTGCGATGAAGGTCACAACAGTCGGACCATTCAGCTTCTTGATTGGCTTCGCTTCAATCCACTTGGTAAATTTGTTCACGGCGACCAGCAGATGGGTCATGCCGCCGCATGCTGTCTTGAACGGGACCACCATGTCCAGGCCCCAGGCGGCAAATGGCCAAGTGAGGGGGATGTTCTTGAGTGCAGAAGCCGGCAGATGTTGCTTGGAGCTGAATTTTTGGCAGCCTTTGCACTTCTTGACCAAATCCTTGGCATCCTCCAAAGCAGTCGGCCAGAAGAAACCATGGCGGAAAGCTTTGGCGACAAGGGATCTGGAGGCCGCGTGGTGGCCGCACTCGCCTTGGTGAATGTCTTTGAGGATTTCTTTGCCCTTCTCTGGCTCTACGCAGCGCTGGAAAACACCAATGACGCTGCGCCTACCAAGCTCTCTGTTTACTATGGTGTATGCTGCTGCTCGGCGTTGCACTTGCCGGGCCAAGGTCTCGTCGGCTGGTAGCTCTCCGCTCACCAGGAAGTTGAGGATGGGCTGTGCCCATGATTGTGCTTCAACCACTGTCATCACGGCCACTGGTACCAGGGCAGTTGGGTTGGGAGGCGGAGGGTTGGAGTCAGCCGCCGCTTGCTGTGTCATTGAAGTCCCCGGGCCGGCTGTTGCAGCCCCCGGGCCGGGTGCGACTGCTGCAGTCCCCGAGCCGCCTGCCGAAGTCCCCAGGCCGGCTACCACAGCCCCCGGGCCGGGTGCGACTGCTATAGTCCCTGAGCCACCTGCCGAAGTCCCGGGGCCGACTGCTGCGGTCCCCAAGTCGGATCCGACTGTTTCGAGGGCAGCCGACACGAAGATAGACTCTGATTCCGGCGAAGGCTTGATAGACGGCTTGCGGAGGCACTGAAGGGAGACGCCGGCTGGTAGGGCTTGCCGGGAGGAGCCAATCCGTGCCAGGGCATCTGCTTGCTCGTTGTCGGCCCGTGGCACGTGAAGGAACTCGCACCCGTCGAAGTGTTCACTGATCTGCTGGACGAGGAAGCGGTAGCTTGCCATGTTCGCATCCTTGGCGTCCCAGTCGCCTGATGACTGCGGGACCACCAAGTCTGAGTTGCCGTAGCACAGAATCCGGCGGATGCCAATCTTCCTGGCCAACCGGAGTCCATGTACAAGCGCCTCGTACTCGGCCACGTTGTTGGAGGCGGCGAAGTGAATTTGCAGCGTGTATCCGAGCTTGTCGCCTTTGGGAGAGGTGAGGACGATGCCCGCTCCCAGACCGGTGCGCATCTTTGAGCCATCAAAGTGCATCCGCCAATGAGTGGAATCTGGTGCAGGCGGCAGGTACTGGGTCTCGGCCCAGTCGACGAGGAAGTCGGCCAGCGCTTGGGACTTGATGGCGGTGCGGGGCTGGTAGAGGAAGGTGTGGGGAGCCAGCTCGATGGCCCACTTGGCCACCCGGCCTGATGCATCTTTGTTGCCTATGATCTTGGCAAGTGGGGCAGTGCAGACAACCGTGATGGAGTGCTCTTGAAAGTAC
Organism: Triticum aestivum; assembly: GCF_018294505.1. Classification (NCBI taxonomy): domain Eukaryota; kingdom Viridiplantae; phylum Streptophyta; class Magnoliopsida; order Poales; family Poaceae; genus Triticum; species Triticum aestivum. The sequence goes on from NC_057799.1 coordinate 570,983,157, forward strand.
TGCTTGAGCTTCTTCGTGGCAAAGTACACGCCATAGCACATCTTCTGGTAGTGGGGGTGGTTCTGCTTCGAGGCCGACAGCGCCTCGCTCAAGTAGCACACGGGCCTCTGGACCGGCTGTGCTTTGCCGTCTTCTGGGCGCTCTACCACGATGACAGTGTTGACCACCCGGCTGGTTGCAGCGATGTAGAGGAGCATGGGCTCCTTAGCAGTCGGAGCCGCCAGGAAAGACGGCGTGGTCAGCATCTTCTTCACTTGGAGAAAGGCCTCGTCCGCCTTGTCGTTCCACTCAAAACAAGTGGTTTTCTTCATTGACTGGTACAGGGGAAGAGCCTTCTCGCCCAGCCGACTGATGAAGCGGCTGAGGGATGCCAAGCACACGGTGAACTTCTGGACGTCGCGCAGCTGGGTGGGTCTCTCCATCCGCTCGATGGCCTTGATCTTTACTGGGTTGCACTCGATGTCACGTTCTGAGACAAGGAAACTGAGGAGCTGGCCGGCTGGTACTCCAAAGACACACTTCTCTGGGTTGAGCTTGATTTGAGATCCTCCAGGAGGGTGCCTCTCTTCTCCGTCTTCACCACAATATCGTCTACATAGACGTGGGCATTTCTGCCGAGTTGTTTGAGGAGGCACTTCTGCATGCAACGCTGAAATGTGGCACCGGCATTTCTCAAGCCGAATGTCATGGTCAGGTAGCAGAAGGCTCCGAATGGTGTGATGAAGGCGGTCTTCAGCCGATCGGCTGGGTTCAGCTTGATCTGGTGGTAGCCAGAGTAGGCATCAAGGAAAGACAGCAGCTCGCATCCGGCTGTGGAGTCAATCACTCGATCTATCCGGGGCGGAGCAAATGGATCTTTGGGGCAGGCTTTGTTGAGGCTGGTGTAATCAATGCACATGCGCCACTTATTGTTCTTCCTCAGTACAAGGATTGGGTTGGCAAGCCACTCGGGATAAAATACTTCCATGATAAAGCCGGCTGCTAGAAGCCAGGCTATCTCTTCACCAACAATTCTTCTCTTCTCCTCTGACAAGCCGCCGAGGGGTTGCTTGACTGGTTTTGCATCTGATCTGACATGTAGCTTGTGCTCACTACTAGGAACAGGCCTGCTAGTGGCGCACCATAGGTGTGCCACTAGCATCACGCCATTAGATTTTTTTACTAATGGCGCACCAGAGGTGCGCCATTAGTATCTGGTATACTGATGGCGCATCACGCCATTAGAATTTTTTACTAATGGCGCACCACAGGTGCGCCATTAGTATCTGGTATACTAATGGCGCACCAGGCAGTGCGCCATTAGTACATCACACAGTGCGCCATTACTATCTGACTTAGTAATGGCGCACCACATAGAAGTGCGCCATTACTAACAATTTTTTGTTCAAATTTTTTTCAGAAAAAAAATTTCAATTTTTTTCTTTTTTTCTTAATCTCGGGTTAATATGCTTAATCTCAAGTCAAATCGCACTCCGTGATCAAACTTCCCGAAAGGTCACCCATCCTCACACTACTCCAGCCCAACCATGCTTAACTTCAGAGTTTTATCCAACCCCAGCACCAGCTCACTTAACAGGCACTTGTTGATATATCTAGCATATCAATCCTATTAAACCTTGTTGATGTCTAGGACTTTGTTCATGTTCATGAGTGTGATGAAATTTTGAAAAAATATTTCAAACTTCCGTTCATATTACGTATCATATTTTGAACATTTTTTCCAAAAAAAAAATGAAACTATTTTTTTTCTGTTACTAGTGGCGCACCTAGTGGTGCGCCACTAGTAAGTTTGAATTTTTTTTCCATTTTCCCCCTCGAGATCTTAAAAGTCCCGTACCTTTTTTTCTGTTAGGTTTTTGGGAATTCTAAAAATGTTCAACGGGGTTCCCCCAGTTGAATTCGGATGTATCTTTTCAAGTAGATGATTTTTCATATAAAAACTTTTTAATCCGAGTTCGTATGCAAAAGTTATGCCCATTCTCTTTTATTTTTTCTAAAACTGAAAAGGCGGTCCAGGGGGGTGCATTCGGTGGAATTTTTGGGCAAAGTTAGTAATGGCGCTCCGTGGGTGTGGTGCGCCATTACTAGTTAAACTAGTAATGGCGCACTATCCCCTGGTGCGCCATTACTAGTTTTGGATAAAATATTGTTAGTAGTGGCGCACCGTGGATGTGGTGCGCCATTAGTATTTGGACACTAATGGCGTATCAACACATGGTGCGCCATTAGTATATAGTAGTGGCGCACCACATGTATGGTGCGCCATTAGTGTCCATATTATCTATAGCCCTTTTCTTAGTAGTGGCTTGACGTAATCCGTCGGAACACCCGACATGTCCTTGGGGGACCATGCAAAGATATCCCGATTCTCACGGAGGAAATTGACGAGCTCGCTTTCCTATTTGCTATCAAGGTTGGACCCTACGATAGCGTGCCTCTCTGGGTGGTCTGAGTCCAAAGCAATCTTCTTAGTTTCCTTGGCTGGCTGGAAGGAGGCCTGGGTCTCCGACTCCTTGGGGTCTGGCGACAGGTCCGGCTGCTTGCCGGCCATGGCCACAACCCGGTCAAGGAGCCGCTTCTCGGCAGCAATCACAAGGGACTCGACCAACCGGCTGCTGGCAGTAGCACAGGCGGCCGACTTCTTGTAGTCGCCGGCTATGGTGATAATGCCCTTGATACCCGGCATCTTCATCTTGAGGTAGGCGTAGTGCGGCACTGCCATGAACTTGGCCATAGCAGGCCGGCCAAGGAGCGCGTGGTAGGGGCTCTCCAGGTCAACCACCTCGAACCAGATTGGCTCGCGGCGGAAGTGATATTTGTCTCCAAAGAGGACGTCTATCTTGATCTTGCCGATTGTGGAGCAGGACAGGCCGGGCACGATGCCATGGAAGATAGTCCGACTGGGCTGCATCTGTTTCTCTCTGATGCCCAACTTCTCCATGGATGTTGATGCTGCTACCGCCATCTATCAGGACTCGGGAGAAGCGAGCAGCTCGCCTCTCTGTTGAAAAGGTGGCATCCAGCACCAGGGCGTAGGAACCCGAAGAAGGCATCACTTCCGGGTGGTCAGCACGGCTCCAGCTGATTGGCCTCTCGGACCAGTGCATGAACTCTGGGTCTTCAGAGGCGACGGCATTCACTTCACAGTGCTGCTGGCTCCAGCTGTGCCTATCGTCGGCCACACTGGTGAAGACGACGTAGGCTCTGTGTTCTTCAGGGAATTCATCTTGGATAGCAGCGACACGACGGGCCGCCGGCTGCTGAGGAGGCGGAGCCGGCTGGCCAGCAGGCGAAGGCGGCAGTCCTTCGCCCTTGGCGAGTCGGGTGAGCCAGTGGCACTTCCGGGTTGTGTGGTTGGATGGCTTCACGCCGCTATGGAACTTGCAGGGAGCATCGAGGGTTTGCTCATAGGAGAAGGCGGGCAACCAAGCAGGCTTGCCGCCCTTTTGACGCTTGGGGCCGGGTTGCCCCTCCGGCTGCTGGTCTTCAACTGTTGCCACCCGCCGTCTGGTGGTAGCCGGCTGTGGGGCCTTGCGCTTGTTGTCGTTCTGCTGCTGGCGCCGACTGGAATCACCAGCCTGCGTTCGAGGAGCCGGAGGGAGCACCTTCCCGGACGCGTCCACCTGGAGCTCTGACTTCATGGAGGAGTCGGCAGTGGCATACTTGTCTGCTATGATCAGCAGCTGGTCGAGTGTAGCCGGCTCATCGCAGAGGAGTCGGTGCTAGAGCAGGGTGCCTTCTCTGCACCCGGCAGTGAAGTACTCTATGGATTGCCACCTCGTGCACCCCTTCGTAGGAGTTGCGCAGTTCGGCTCACCGCGTCAGGTAGTCGCGGGTGGATTCGGTGGGGCTTTGGACGCATAGAGAGAGAGCTGGCGAGGCTTGGGCGGACGCTTGTAGGTGCTGGTGAAGTTGCGGATGAAGACTTCGGTGAAGTCTATCCAGCTGTTGACGCAGTAGGGCTTGAGGCGAATCAGCCATGTCCGGGCCGTGCCCTGGAGCATGAGCGAAACGTACTTCACGGCAACGCGCTTGGTGCCGTTTGCTATGTTGACGGCGGTGGAGTAGTCGACCAGCCAATCTTCCGGCTTCACGGAGCAGTTGTACTTGGGCGTAGCTCGTGGGAGCGAGAACCCTTTGGGGAAGGGCTCGTCGCAAATGCGGGGGCCAAAACAAGCCAGTCCGATTGCATCTTCTTCTTCTAGCGCCAGGGATCGAGCCAGTCGGTCGATCCGGTGGCGGGCGTCATTCTCTCCGACTCCTTGACGGTGGCCTAGCCGGCCTTCGAGAATCGGATGCTCAACAGGCGGCGGGGAGACGTGCCTCTCCCTGCACGGGGGACGGTCGTCCCGTCGTTCGACTGCTCATGGGCGACCGTCTTGGTCGCGCTCGATGGTGATGCGTGTGCGTCTGCGGCTAGCAGCCGGCTATTGATCTCATTTGTCACAGACGCCGCCTATCGGCGTCCGGGAGGTCGCGCCTTTCTCTCGGCGGGGGGGGGGGGGGGGGGGGATGATTCTCGGCTTGCACGCCGGGTTCTACCACGCGGCGGCCGGCTTCTTGTTGCGCGGCGGCCGCATCAATGAGCTGCTGAACGCGCTCCGTCATGCAGCGACACTCGTCGCCCTCCAGGTGGTCCAGCTCGTCTGCTGCCGCCTGGGCAGTGCGTAGGTTCTCCATGGGTGTGGCGTAGACTGGGCGGTCGGCCCCCAGCATGCTGGCAATGGCTGCGCCGCGTTGTCGGACTATGCCGACACGACTGGGTTCGCCAGCAGCCGGCGTGCCGCCTACGGCACGGTCGATCTCACGCTGGTAGGCTTCAGTGAGGCGCCTCATGGCCTTCAGCTTGCTGGCGCTTTCGAGGAGCGCATCACGGCACACTTCCAGCGTGTCGCCGTTTGCTCCAGGCGCAATGGCTGCGGACGGGTTCCGCATTGCCGCCTGCAGCGAATCCTGGCCGGCTTCGTCAGAAGCTCCGTCGTGGCTGATGACCAGCACCTCCGTGATGCTGCTACCACTACTGTCCACGTGAGGGAGAGGGTCGTCGAAGATCACCACATGCACGGGGAAGGCGTCAGCGGGCTCGGCGTCGGCGTCGATGACCATGTCGAGGGGTGGATCGGTGGAGCCGACAGACTCCAGGTCGGAAGCGGCCTCGTTGGCGGTGTTGAGCTTGCCGAGGAGGTCGACGAGGCAGCTCTCGGAGTTGGCCGTGCCTGCGTCTAGCGCGGGCTCGTCGGAAAGGCGGATCCCGCCGATGAGATCAGCAAGGCAGTTTGCCGCGCAAGCGACTTCTGCGCCATGCAGCGCATCGGCGAAAACGCCATCGGGCGTGCCGGGCTGGCTGCGCTCACCAGGGAGGAAGAGGGTTCCCGTCCAGAACATGTTTCAGGACGACGGTGCACCTAGCCCCATGGTGGGCGCCAAATGTCGGGGATATCGTGGGACATATGCCAGGGGGTGGCTTATCATGGAGGGGGACATAAGTACGTCGCCGGGCTCTAGAAACGGGATTGGGCGAGACCGCATACGCCTGCGAATCTTACCGAGGTTCGGGGCTCTCCTAGGAGATAATACCCCTAGTCCTGCTCCGCAAGGTCTCCGCGTGATCGCTATCTCAACAAAGTAGCTACAAGCTTGCTCCTCGAGCTGTTTGGCTAGGGGAAGAAGAAGAACAAGGCTAGCTCTACTCCTCTCTTCTTACGTGGTGTGTGTGTTATCTAAGGTTCTGAACCCTTTGCATGGGGTGGCCTGGGGGGGTTTATATAGGCCTACCTCCCAGGGGTACAATGGTAATCCGGCCAGGTGTAGGACCCGGCCGTCAGTGTCTCTGGCCGCCGGCTTCTCCGCCGGCTGCTGGGGCCCGCCGCCTGGTGGGTCCCGTCGGCTGCCGTGATCTCAGCCGACAGGTAGGGCCCGCCGCTGGCGGGCCATGGGGACCGCTTTACACTGTTGCCTCACCCTTGATTACTGAGGCTTTGTCGGGGGGAGCGTGGCTACAGTCCCGCCGCCTGGCGGGCGCTCACTATAGCCACACCCCGTCTTGTCTGGTAAATGGTGCATAGACTCCAAGGGGGAGAAGGGCCGCCTGCTAGGGGTCGGCCCGCCCTGGTTGCCGCCTGCTTGGGGATTGGCTACCTTCTAGGCTCGCCGACAGGTAGGGCCCGCCCCCTGCAGGCCGTACCGATAGGTCATCGTGGGAGCATGGCCCCTCCTGACGTAGGTGATGTCACGGGCCGCGTGGGTACAGTGTCGCGCCGGGCGAGGGGTGTCCGCTTGGTAGACCGCACTGTAGCCACGCTCCGTCCTGGATTCGGGGGTGGCTGGTCGCACTGTTGCTACGCCCTGTCTCGTCGTGGTAATGGGGCGCTAACTTTGAGGGAACGAAGGGCCTCCTGCTAGGAGTCGCCCCCCCTCTTCGCCGCCTTCTAGAGTTCCGCCGCCTACTAGCAGCCGGCCGCTTGGACCAGCCGGCCCAAGAAGGCGGTCGTTTGTCCTAGAGGTGTGAAGGGCGCAGCCGGTCCCGATGTCTTGAAATACCATGGGGGCTGATGAGGCTACCCGTGGTCACTTACTCCGACATTCTAGGTACTTTCTCCTTTACCAAATGAAAAATCTTCAAATAGCTAGTTATTGTACTAATCAATGTTGTCTCGTTTGATTCCAGACCTTCTAGAGGTGTGATGAGGGATACGAGGAGGCCGCGGCATAGGTTGTCGATGCCAAGTGCAGGCGCCTACTACAAAACATACGGCACGAGGCTCGGGTGCAGGATATTCGAGACTACTATGCCTCGCGTGGTATTAAAAAGACCAAGTCGGCGTGCCGCGGAAAGTTTCTGAAGAAGGAGTAGTACATGACGGTATTTACCTATTCTTAAGGCCTTGTACTTAGTTTCCTTGATTTGATTCATAGGCGTAGGGCTCAAGTTTCTCTTTACTAACTTAGGTGCCCCCGAGATGGTGTGTGGATCAGATGGATTGTTGGGAGGTCACCACTACAGGATGTTGCTAACGCGACACTACGATCAGAGACCCTTCGATGAAACTATGTGCGATGCAATAATCGCAAACGGTTGTGTAAAAAAACCATCAAAAAGGTGCAAAACGTTTGCGATGAGGGATGCATCAAACACGGTTCAGATTTTAGTTGCGTGTGCTATGAAGGGCATATGGTTCAGTTCAATTAACTGTTTGCGATAAGGAGGAATAAAAGAAACGGGCAACCAGATGAAGGTGTGTGCGATATACAACATACGGTTAACTCGGATGAACTGTTTGTGATTAGGCAACACAAAAGAAGCGGTCAGCTAGATCAAGGTGTGTGCGATATACGACATGAGGTTCACTCGGATGAACTATTTGCGTTGAGACAAGAGAACATAAACGGTTCAATATAACAAGATGTGTGTGATACGCGGCAAACAGGTCTGTAATCAGAAATGTGTGCGAAGACCGATAATAACACAGACGATTGCTGCTAATAAGACGTGTGTGTTGTGCGATGGGATTGCATACAGAACAACAACACACACACACACACACACACACACACACACACACACACACATATATATATATATATATACATAAACACTATTCTGATCACGGGATCAGAATAATATTCTGATCACAACCTGAACTGCATGAGTAACGCGCCTGAACTTCCCTCTGTACAAACCCGACCTTCGGGCTATATTCGCAACCGTGGCTTCCCCCGCAAATTATTCTGGTTAGTCGTGTTCTATATGATGTTAGTGTAATCTACAAACGTTTTTTAGCAACTAAATACCGGTTTTAAATAGGAATCTCGCTCGTTGGCGGATTTTGCTCTCGGGTCATGATGAAATTGCTAGGTTGAACTGAACTTCTTCCAGTGCTAGGTTGAACTTTCGCCAGCATTGCCCAAATAGGGCTTGAAATATACCGTTGAAAAGCTATGGACACCAGTATCATGACCCAAGTAAATTTTTTAGCAAAGTATAAGCGGTTTAAGAGCAGTTTTGAAAACCGCTTTTTCTTCATACAAAAAATGTGAATCGTATTTTCAATCGCATTTTAAAACCGTTTATCGGAATGAGGCAAATAATATGGTGTTGGAAAGCTTCTGCAAAACCGCTCCTTCCACATGTCGAAAGTTTTCTCTAATTCCCTACGGTTAAAGAGTAACTTGGAAAATCGTAAAATTTCGCAAACCGAACAGCCGAGTTTGTATTTTTGATGTCATTTCTAAACGGCTAATCCAATTGAGGCAAATGATATGGCGTTGGAAAGGTTATGAAAATGCGCTACTTTCTCATGTTGAAAGTTTTTTCCTAATTTTGAACAGTTTAAAAGTGATTTATAAAACGGTCCAAGTTGCACCGTGTTCGTATTTTCGAGCTAATTTTTTAACCGTTCGTCCGAATATAGCAAATGATATGGCGTTGGAAAGCCTGAGGAAATGCGAAACTTTTTGGTATATATTTTTTTCCAATTCCTTACTGTTTTAAGTCAATTTTGAAAATGGCTAAAAACGTATTTTCACCGTAATTTCTACAAACTTTATCGGAATGAGACAAATAATATACCGTTGAAAAGCTAAGGAAAATGCGAAACTTTTTCATGTTGATGGTTTTTTCCGATTCCTAGCCGTTTTCAAGTAATTTCGAAAATGGAGAGATCATTCGTTCTGCCTTTATCGCGAAACAGATTCTTCGAAAATGCACCGCGTGAAGAACCTGAACTTCTCGGCATGTCTACTTGAACTTCACTCTGTTTTTCACGTGCTTTTTTTTTGCTCGTAGCTCTCCATCCACTCACCGGAATTGAGCAAGTAATATATCGGTGGAAAGCTGATGTAAACACGCAACCTTCCCGTGTTGATCGTTTTTTCATACTCGCGGCGATTTTAAAAGTTTTTCATCTCAAATTCATTCACTATAGTAGTCGAACTTCCTGCTGTTTTCACGTTGAACTTTTGTGACGTATTTTCGTTTGTAATTTCCCATCCATTTCGTCAGTGTTACACAAATGATATTACTTTTGTACAAACCTCTCTTATAATATTTTTTTAACTTTCTCCGACCGAGGACTTGAAGTTACACAAATGATTTTTCTGTCGTTTTGAAGTGAATTAGAGAAATGAAGAGATCATGACTTCTGCCTTCATTGCGAATGGAAACGCACTACGTGAAGTAGTTGAACTTCTCGGGCATGTCTGTTTGAACCTCACTCTGTTTTTGACCTGCTGTTTTTTGCAGCGCGTGAAGTACTTGAACTTCTGGGGCATGTCTGTTTGAACTTCACTCTGTTTCACTTTATTATATTTTTCTTATATGAAATACACACCATGTAGTACGTGAACTTCTCTCTGGTTTGAGAGAATTATTTTAAAATACAAAAAACAACATATTTTTTATGTATTTTGGACATCTAAATACACGGTGAACCTCTCTCACAAGAATTTTTTGAACTTTTCATCACCGAGCACTTGAACTTCTAGCAACCATTTTTTTCGTTGATGAGTTGTTTTTAAAAGTGCAAAAAATGGCGCTGTGTTTTTTATTTTTCAAACAGGTAAATCCTAGGTTTTAATAAACTCCGAACTTCTCTGTTATTTCAATATGAACTTCACCTTTTTATATTTTGAGTAAAGAATTGTATTCGATTTTTATACGGAAAAAAATCAAACATGGAAATACAAGGTGAACCTCTCTCGCAAGAATTTTTGAACTTTTCGGGCAGAGCACTTGAGCTTCTTTCAATAAATCAAGCTTTTATTTTTTAATACTTTTATTCTCACCTGAAATGCATTCCTTGCAGTACTTGAACTTCTCGTTGTTTTCACTATGAACTTCTGTCGCATTTTTGTGTATACGTCGAATTACATGCAATTGAAGGTCGGACGTCATTTTTTGCCATTTTAAAACATGTAATTGGATGTCGGACGTCCCGCAATATAAAATTGAACTTCTCCATTTTTTTTGTAAAATGTAGAAACACGATTTTTTATAAACTTTTTGAACTGCAACATTTTTTATTTTTGAACTTCTTGGTTTATTCTATGGTAACGGGGAAAATCACAGGTTTGTAAAACATTGAACCGCCCTGTTATTTAAATTTGAACAACGAGGTATTTTTTTAGAAATGGTTAAACTAACAAAATAAAATTATGTTTTTGTCCAGTTTCTACGAACTTACTATGTTGTATCATTTGAAGTTTTGTTTTTTTGTCTCGCGACATTTTTAGGCTTTTTTGGCGTCGATGAAATGGCCTAGGCGGTCTGTTTTTGTTCATAGATGAATTTCTTCAGTATGTGGTACACATGAACTTACGAATTTCTGAAATATGAACTTAATTGAAGGTCGGACGTCATCTTTAGCCATTTTAAAACATGTAATTGAACTAATTTTTATAACCATCACACTGCTCCATTTTTTTAGATTTTGAACTTCATGATGTGCATCTGCAAAACAAGTGACAAGAACATTAGAAGCAGGGATTTTCCATAGAGTTTTTTATGTACAATTTTTGCATAGAAAGGTGGCCTTAAAAATCCACGGGAAAAGTAACGGATTTTGACTTCCTCCTTACCCATTCAGCACCGCATGTGCTCTCTTCATATATTCTATTATTCTTTTGGTCGAACACATGCGCACAAGCAACACATAATAATTGGATGAAAGAGAAACTACAATGGCCAGGTAGATGGAGCAGGAGCAGAGTTGTTCTTTTGTTTCTCTAGATCCTGTGAGGAAAGCATTCAGACGTTGGGAAAATGGTCAGAGAAATAAATAGGAGAAATAAACGATGGCATCACAACAGTGAGCATGAACAAGATGGCATCACAAATTTACATTTGAACTTCTGTCCGGGTTTGTATGTGCTGGGAAGTAGGGTGTTGCGCTTGACCAGTGTTCCAGCAAGATCCTGGGGCCGTTGCCAGTGAACCCCGGGGAGAGGTGGCGGCATCCCCGCTGGCCATGCCAGCGCCTTTGCTGTTGTTTCCCTCCACGAGGAACATGGCAAACCAGTAGAGGCATGCGGCATGTGGCGGCTCCATGGCTAAAACTACCCGTACTTTGTTTTCTCCAATGCTATGAGAACGTACAAGAGTGCTCACACACTTACGCATTAACACAAACACATGCAGTGCATAGTAGCACACATAAATTGGAAGCATTAAGTGAGGAAAGTTCTATGCAGATTATGCCAGAATTTGTGAAGACACCTGAACCAAACTTCTGCAGCATCTGCAGCCGTCCAATACAGATTTTCCAAAAACACACACGGACGTTCGGTTGCACTATATGCAGCCGTCCAAGTACAGCCACAACGGCAGCCGTCGAGCAGACCAAGTGCAGCGCCCATTGCACGAAGATTCCCTTCGTGGCTGACCCTCCGGCGAACTTCCCTGCCACCTCGCCGTGGACCTCTCCCTGCTGGTAACGTGCCCCGGCGAACTTCGCCAGCCTACTTCACCTCCTCCGTCCCCGTACTCGTCGGCTGCGGTGTCGCGCTCCTCTTCCACCGCTCCCCCTCCTCCGGCGCAGCGCCCCTGGCCCACAAGGCCGCCGCGGCCAAGGCCCTCGCCACCAAGAAGGAGCATGAGCCCGAACACGACGACGGCCGGAGGAAGCAGCGACGAGCGCCGTTGGTGCTGCGGTGGTGGAGCCCCACCAGGAAGAGGCTGATGGTGGCGGAGCCCCACAGGGAGGAGGCAGAAGGCGCAAGCAGGCGGGGGCAGCAAGTAGGAGGCGGAAGACAGGAGCCCCGCCGTAGGTTGGTGGCGCGCGAAGTGGGTCTCCGGCGGCAGCACGACGCGGGGCTCCGGCGGCGGCGCGAAGTGGATCTAGGGGCCGCCTCGGCGCGCGGGGATGCCGGGTCTCGGCTGTGCGCGGGATCACGGGAATCAGGCAACGCGTGGTCGCGCGGGGGTCCGGTGAAGCCAGGAGGCGCGACAGGCTGGGGGGAGGTGGCGGCGGCGGCGGGTGAGACTGGGGCCAGGTGGCCGGCGGCGGGAGGTGGTCGGGAGGATCGGGGGAGAGGTGGTGCGAGAGGGAGGATGGGCCGCTCGGAGGGGTTAGATGGACCGACCAGTTTTTCCTTTTTGGCGTTTCTGCGATCTCAGAAACATATGCGTCCGCCCCTATCTAGCGCTGGACGTGATCCAAATAACTATTCTAATCCCGGGATCAGAATAGTTACTCTCTATATATACACACACATGCACACACACTTATAAGGACATGGTTGCGTAACCACATTAAACATCTAATTACATAGGCGGCTACTACAATCATGGCATTTGCACACACCAAACTAAACTATATTACATGCATAATTACATAGGTGGCTACTACACACATGACATTTCCATACACCAAAGTAAACTATATACTACATGCATGATTAACTAGGATAAACGATCATCTGATCATCATCTACTTCTTGTGACGCTTGCTCTACTTGTGGTTCGATTCGGCCTTGTTGATTTGGGTAATGAGGCACTTCCCCATGTCAACGATCCGCCTGTGCATCTCGTAGCATGTGTACGCGCTCTTGGGCACTAACCTGAGGTGAGGTTCATCCAGTTGCCGCATCCAGGCCCCGTGCCAGGATACGAGACATGTTTTGTTGGCATCCTGCTTCATCTTTTTGTAGTATGGCTCGATGATGGCCGAGGCGAGTTCAACCAGGTAGTCCTTCTTCGTGCTGCCCCAGACCCTGTAGTGCTCATGGATTTCGACAAGGTACTTGCAGGCCAAGCCTGTAACACTGAGCGCTTTTACATCGTCGGTGGTTTCCACCGTAGCGAACTTGTAATCGGTGTTGTTGACAAACTTGTCAAAACGGTCGGAAGGCTCAGTGGCCATGCAGTAGTGGAAGATGAGGACAACCTTCTGATCTATGTTGGGACGACCGGCGGTGTACTGGAGGTCGATCCCGACCATCGTGTACTTGTATCGAGCAAGCAACTGCTCAACGGTGTCGATGTAGTCGTCCACGACGGCCTGGTCGATGGTGTACACCACCGAGAGATCCGTCTCCCTCGCATGGGTCTCCACTTTATACTCGCAGAACTCCATTGGAGCGCAGCTAGACATCCCCTCTCTATGTGTCATCCTGGGTGTGCTTGTTGTGTTGTGGGGCGCGATCGAAAGGATGAAGAGACTAAGGTTATAATGTCCACCGGAATTAAAGGGGAAGCCGGACGGCCTGGAATGTCGGCACGCCCTGATGGCAGTTCTAATTTGCAGTGCGTAACTCCATCGGACCGCACTTAACTGCATCGCGTGGCGACGCGCACGGCACAACCGCATGCATATGGGGGCCCCAACGTGATCACGCGCATGCCCAACAGCTGGCAGAGCGCGCGCGGAGGGACGCGAGCAGAGCGCTCCACGGTCGCCTCAACGGCGAGCAACCATATATATGTAGATAGCAGTTGAACACGCAAGGAAAAGCTGCCCACAAGCCAAGCACACCGAAAGACGCGAGAAGAGCGCGTCGCGGTGCCTAACGGCGAGCAGAGATTGCCGAGGGACGCGAGCCGAGGCCGGCATACTGATATGTGGCAAATAATACGAACCGTGCGAGATGTCGGAGACATCAACCACGAATCAGATTAGAGTTGCGTGTGCAATACGTGGCATGCAGTTGATCCATCCGAGATGTTTCTGATGGAATAAGCCGTGTGTGCTGTGGGCAAACGCTTGCTTGTATATGACCTCAAATTTAACCAAGAACATGTTAATGCATGTTTCAAAAATTATATAACTGGAAACTATGTTCAAATACGAATCCAATGATATAATCTTTGGCGACATGCATTCATATTTTATTAGTTAAATCCTACTTATATACCAGGACGGGGTATAGTAGGTAATTAAATCGCAAACGTTTTTTTATTAACCGTATGTATACGTGTCCTTTCGTCCTCCTCTCGCAGGTCTTGTCACTCCGCTGCCGCAGACGGATTTGAGCGCAAGCTTGAGCAGCGCACGTGGGCGTTCTTTTGGCCAAATGGTGGTGAGCCCGTTCCAGCGCAAGATTCCCACCCGACTCGGTGAAATCCCCCAAAATCCCAATGCTTACCAGCCTACTATATAAACCCTCACGGCCGTCGAGTCCTGCATCGCATTTTCCCCTCCCTCCCTGTAGCTTATCTCGTCTGCTTCTCCCACAATCGCCAATGGCACCGGCCCATCGTCGTCGCTCAGCCACTCCGCCGTCATCAGAGGACAGCTCCAGCTGGGAGGCTACACCGTGGCGGCATCGCAGTCCCTGGCGTAGTGTAGTGCGCGTGTCGTCCCTGTTGGGTGTGCGCGGAACACCCACCACACACTCCGCCGCCGCTGCCCGTCGGCAGCTGTTGCCGGCCACCGTTGCCGCCACACCACCGTCGAAAGCCAGGGCCATCGCCCGCTCCGCCGTCGCGGCCCGAAGGCGGGAGGTGGCTGTCGTGGCCGCCACCCCACTACCGGCCACCGTGGCCATCATCCGCTCCGCCACCGCTGTCAGGACCCCGATTCTAAGTCACACCGATCTAGCCAGTAACACCTCATATCACTTTGCGGCCTCACGCACGGTATTCCCATGGGTGTCGCCTTACCATGGCCCGGGACCGTTTGCGCCTTTTGGCTCACGTATATGATAGTGTCGCTAGCATCCATATGACAGAGAACCCGGGCCGACATGACTAGTCGTGAACCCAAAGTGGCACTAACTTACGGGGATAGGCATACATGAATCAACATCGAGCATGTCGGTCAGCAGCGTGTCAATCCGGGCTGTAGCACTGGGCTAACAGGACTCCGGGAACTCGGGCTGTAGCAGGCTAGGCAGGACTCCGGATGTCACCGCGTGACATTTCCCCGAAGGGACAGACACATGAACGAGGTGAATCACATGCCGGCCTGTCAAGTGTTCCGGAGCAGTAGTGCTGGGCTAGCAGGACTCAGGTGAACCGGGCTGTAGCGGACTACTATGGCTCATGGAAGCACAAGACTACATTTCCCCATAAGAGAGGCTACCAAGGATAAACAACTAGGTTGTCGGATCCCACACATACCAAGCATTTCAATCATATACACAATATGCTCGATATGTGTAAATACAACACGGCATCCCAACATAACTCTACGACTCAAGTATTTATTCATTAGGCTCCGAGGAGCCTAGTATTACAAACATGGGTCTCATGACCCCATCATACAGAGCATACAAGCAACAAGCACATTTGAAAGCTTAACTTGTCTGAGTACAGACAACTACAAATGAAGAAGGCTGAGAAGCCTGACTATCTACAAGACCCTGCCGAGGGCACAAGATCGTAGCTGAGGTAACAAGCTAAACGTCGAAGTCCACGCGGAACTACTAGCGAGATTGACGTCTCTCTGCAAAACATAAAATGGGCAAACGTGAGTACAAATGTGCCCATCAAGACTTACATCAGAACTAACTACATATGCATCGGTATCAACAAAGGGGGTAGTGGAGTTTAACTGCTGCAAGCCAGCTTTGACTCGGTGGCTACCCTAAACTATGACTGCAAGTAACTCTTTTGAGGTGGCGCACACGAGTCCACATATTCACCATATCAATACACCACTATGGATCCGCTCCCGTCTCCCCACGAGAAGGCCATCCATAGCACTCACGCTTATCTGGCGTATTTTAGAGTATCCACTTCAAGTTATCTATGAACTATTATAGGCAACTCAGAAGTCCTTTACCGCGGACAAGGCTATTCGAATAGATGATGTTAACCCTGCAGGGGTGTACTTCTTCACACACGCTCTCACCACTTACCGCCGTTTACACGACATGTACTTGGCAACCTTCAAGCGGAAGCCCAATGAGGGTGTCGGCCATGGCCTACCAAAACACTCAAGTCTCTAGTCCAGGTTTATCGCCTATTCAGGTTCCATCCGCAGGGAGTCCGTCCGAGGTTTCCACATACGGCCCCGAACGATGTGTACAGGGTTCCGAGACACCAAACGGGCGCCCGGCATGCCCGACCACGTGCCTACCGCATCATAGCCCACCCCTCGGGTCAGCGCTGCGCACGGCCTCCAGCATACTACAAACACCAGAAACTACTTGCAACTCCTGGACAGAGGACAAGGGTGGTTAAGAAGCCGCGAGAGTCAATTAAGGATCCCAATGTGTGGTAGTAGCTGTTCATGGATGAAAAACACAGAACTCAGTTCCTGAGGACGACTGCAATGAGACAACCCACCATGTACCCCTACGTGGCCTCTCACCGGTACCTTTACCAAATCGTGTTCACACACTTAGCTCTCAACAGTAGGACATGTTCACACACCTCCGATTCATCCCCGATGAATCAGACATGACTCAACTCTAAGCAGTAGCAGGCATGACAAACAAGCATGAATGAGTAGGCACATCAGGGCTCAAACAACTCCTACTCATGCTAGTGGGTTTCATCTATTTACTGTGGCAATGACAGGTCATGTAGAGGAAAGGGTTCAGCTACCACAACATGTAACAGTTGAAACGGTGTTGTCCTAATGCAGTAAAAGAGAGCAGGAGCGAGAGAGTGGGATTGTATCGGAATGAACAAGGGGGTTTTGCTTGCCTAACGGAGTGGTAGTAGGATACTGCCCTTCAGTCGGATATTGGTGGGTATCCTCGGAGGCAGAACCTACCACAAAAGACACATCGGAACACATTCATCACATGGAAATATCCAACAATATGATGCATGCTATGACACGGCAATATGGGTGTGTTTGGCTATGCATTCTAAAACAGGTTGGATTGAGTCCATTTGAATCAAAGATTCAAATGAAAGTCCATGATATGAAGTCATATTAATGCCTTAGCTTGTTTCACTTAAACAGCAAGGTTAGACTGTTCTGACATGCATGAAAATGGTACAGATGGATAGATTGGATTTTTCTAATCATTTTTCATACATAAATTATTTCAATCTGAGCTACGGTTGAATTTATATGAATTTTTGAATTTTGTAGCATTTTCTGGAATTTCCAGTATAAGAATAAATCCAGAAAAAGGTTAACTGCGTCAGCATGACGTCGGGGTGATGTCAGCAGGTCAAAGGCGCCAGCCTAGGTCAAACCTGACGGCTGGGACCCACATGTCAGTGTAACAACTAACTAACAGAGTTAGTTAGTGTTACGTTAGCACTAATCTAGGTTATTTAGGGCTTGGGCCCACATGTCAGTGAGTCAATCAATTAACTAAGTTAACTAGCGCTAACTAATCTAACACCTAAACTAAACAGGGGCATGGCCCACAAGTCAATGACCCTGGGGGGGTCAAATCCCTGGTCAACCGCGGCTAATCCACCGCCGACTCGACGCTGGCGAGGCCAGACGCGGCGGCGAGGTGCGGGATTCCTCCTCCGGTGACCAAATGGCCGGCGGAGGGCATCTACATGATGTGGACGCTCGTCCGCATCTAGTAGTCATGGTGGTTGGGCCTGGGGTGGTCGGAATCGTCGCCGGCAATGACAAGCGCGGCGGCCGGTGTTCGGACATCGAGCGGGACGAGGCTACGGGGTGCTAGCGGCTGGCCAAAGGGGTTCTCTGGACTCCTGGGAGCTCCAGGAGCACAACCGTGCGGCGGGTTTGAGCGGTGGAGCTCGAGAGCGCAAAGCTCGATGGCCATGGCGGCAGCCGGAGCTCGGGTGCATGGGGATGGCGGATAGAGAATGGGAACGGAGGGGGAGAGCATAGGGGGAGGATCGGGAGCTCACAGGGGTGCTGAAAAGAAGCTCAGGGGGGCCGGGGAAGCACGGACGGCGGCGAATCGAAGGTGAGGTTGCCGGCAGCCGGAGGTTGAAGACGAGCTCGAGGGCGACGCTGCAGGGCTTCTGGCGGGGCGTGGCTCGGTGAGGGGGTCGAGGACGACGTCGCAGAGCTCGTGGACCAGTCGGGGAAGCGAGGGAGGGCCGATGGTCGCGGCAACGACGAGCGGCGGCGATAGCAGCATTCGGCCATGGCGGTGTAGAGGCGAGGAAGAGAGAGAGAGGACGAAAGAGAGGGAGGGTTCGATCCGGTCGACACTGCGGAGAGGGCTCGCGGTGTCGCGCTGGCGGGGAGGCAGGCAAGCAGGTGGAGGCGTGGCGCGCTCGGGCGCGTGCGCACTTTGTCCTGCCTCTGCCTACTGGCAGAGGAGGAAGATGACTGGCAGCTAGGCTCTGGTGGGCTGGCTGCTGCTGGGCCTCTCAGGTAAGGCCAGGTGAGTGCCTCTCTCTCTCTTTCCTAATTCTTTTTGTTTTCTATTATCTGTAATTGTTTTGGATTTATTAAAAATGCCAGAGCATTTTCAAAAATCATGAGACTGCTTGTGGCCACTGTGTGGATTATTTCCATCAGCAAACATTTCGGTTCATGAATATTTGGACATTTAAAATATTGTATAGCATTTAAATGCCCAAATACAAATAGCATATGATTTAATTCAGTGACCCAATGCTATCCTAGAAAAATGTGAACCATTTTTGTCAGAGGTTTTAGACCAAGGCAAAGATGATGAACATTTTTGAAGGGCATTTCAGGTTCATTGAAAATACTTTTAATTTGATCCTAGTTGCATTTCATTTGGTGCTAGGGTTTCAACATCCCCATTTCAAGTTTAACTAAAACTTAAACATGATGCAAACACTCTAATGCATGCACTGACTAGGGTTGTGACAACTCACCCCCACTAAACCAGAATCTCGTTCCGAGATTCAAGCGTAGGGTAAGATGAAGGGGAGACGCAAACTAACACAATCTTCACGATCCAACTGTCCTCAGCGAAGATATTGATTCATTGCATCATCTTGAACTTGACATCCTTGCTTTCAAGATCTTCACCCAACACGAGGACAGAAGAGCGAGATAACTCTACATGGATGGATCATCTTAATGATCACAGGATCAACTCACGGAACGAGACGTAGAAACATCTCTTGAGCAGAGGGACAAAAACACATATGAGGAGCGATGGAAAGAAGCAGGTGACGAAGGTTTGGATTAGTAGGCAACAATTCCATGCTCGATCATGACGTAGCGGGGAGTTAACTGCCATGATTCCATAACGGGGCACCTTGGGGGAGGTGACTCGTAGAGTTATTCCCTTAAGTGGCAAAAGAATTACTTTTCATACAAAGATCATTGAAACTCCTCATACCAGCCTAAGGAAAATCACAACTGATCGTTTCAAAGAGTTCGAAGAAATGACATACTCCAACTAGAATAGATGATGTGGACTACCTTGTTGAAGACAACACAAAGGATGATTTTTGCTTATCATCGGAAATGGATGGGACCCATGGTAGGATCACTTTTGAAGATGATCCTGAACAGCAATTTCTGAGAGAGCAGCCCATGGGAAATTGGCACAACGGCTGTGCAAGCTGGGAACAAAATGCAATGTTGGGAATGTTCCAACCATCATATCTGCCTGAGATTCAGATCTGGTTAGAAACAGGATACTTCAGACTCACATGTCTGAAAGGAAGACTTGCAACACAAATCAACGAGATAACGTTGCGAGACTCTCGGGAGATGAACTACGATAGCAAGCTCCAAAACATGAGCGGGTTTTACTACAACATGTGAACACGCTGTCCCAGTCAAGCATGACCACATAGTAGTCTTATAATAAAAATACTACCGAGTTCTGGTTGGGAACCATCATCGAGGATAACAGAATCTTGTACAAATCCGTCTGGTACCTTCAGGACTAGCACTTAGAACTATTTATCCTTGAACAATTCAATCGGTGGCTTGGCGTGCTAGGAAATACATTTGGAATGGAGGTAGCTAATCTCACAAACCAATGTATACTTCGCACATGCATGACTGACTTGGGATGATTCCAGAGGAAGCAACATTAACTTTCTCGAATTCACGGCGGCAACTTGCATCAAATGCAGATGTGTTAGAGGAAGTCACTTCTTTCATCCGAACATATGCTTCATGAACGGGACATGAAGATAATGCTTATAAATGTTTCTAGCACTAGCTTTAATGTTCGACATAATCATGGAGAAGGTAGCAGTGTTGCTGATGGGCTCACCAACAATTCATCCAGGTTTCCATGGATACGGAATTCCATAATTATGTGAACAAGTGATAGCATTGGTCAGACCCAAAAGATATAATGGTGTATGCTCGAGGGATCAACCACGAGTAAGACAACATTATGAACATTGTTGGTTCTGATTTGATTTGATGATAGCCCATACTCAAATCAAAGTTTTGATATGACAATAGGTCCAACAACTGATCACAGGGACCAATCGATGAAGATATCATCTATCTTCAACACACACAAACACAAAGATATCCCTTCAGAAAGAACCAAATTCGGCAAACTTTTTATCTTCCAACTCTCCAAGTTGTTGTTTAGCTTAACCAACTAGCTCAGGGGTATCCAACACAGATTCTTGGAGAAAGGGTGGTTTATAGGAAAACCAACTTGATCACGAACTCAACATAGCGGTCAGGTGAAACCCTGGTAACACTTCCGAGAAGATATTCGGAAAATCACGAACCACCGATATGTTACTAAGCTCGAGAACAATCTTGCTTTTCAAGGCAAGACGATGTGATCAAAAGAGCAAAGGATTGACACAATCCTAACTCATTGATCGAAGAGTGCACCGGACTTAAGGACTAGGGGGCACGATCAACCTTAGGGTGATGATTCAATAACCAACACGCTAAGAATGAGATTATTGTCCTTTGACTACCAAGCAACGAGGTTGCTAGGAGTATCGATTTCACACATCATAGTTCACTTGTCGGCATTCCGGTTACAACAACACGGGACCGAGGAATGAATAATGATAGCGAGAAGTATGACTGCGTCAAGAATTCATAAGAGGTGGTGCAATTCTCATGACATTCTTGACATAAAGATGGTAACACTCCAAGGTAGAACAGAGCAAAAGCTGGATTGGCATTTTGATCCACGGAATACAACTACTTTGACCCAATCCTGGATATGGATGAGGTACTGGAGTTTGTTTCTCCTAGTCATTCCGAAATAGAACGACTTGACGGCCACAAGAGCAATAGGCATCAATGAACGAATGCACACATACTCTTGACTACCAATTGATAGACGAGGGCCAGGAAATAACTAAAGAGGGACAACCCAAAAGAACATATGATTTTCTGAGTTGTGGATGCATGGTTTAGCATGTCGAACGAAGTTCAATAGGTTTCTTCCAGATAATCCATGCAGAAAGGTAGGATTGGCAAAGTCACAATATAGAATGGGGAACTCATCGAGAGCACTCTTGTTGTGATCTTTTGGTTCAACGAGGAACTTCTGCCAAGGATGGTTTATGGTATTTGGAAGAAGGATATACCACGGACCTCGAGGACTATCACAAGGTTACTAATATCTTAAGGGAACTAGCAAATACTAACAACATGAAGTAGGGTGAATCTCGGGTTCAAGAACCCAGGGATAGAATACCTACTAACTAATAACATCATGGGATGCTTTCGAGAATGATGGCCAGAATCATCACACGGGGAACACAAAACAGGGTAGATTACTAGGTGATCCTAACACCTAGGTTCAAAATACTAGCTCCAACATATATGTCAAGGCAATGGAGTACCTCAACAGACGATTAGTGTGGTTAATCTGGCTCAAGAGAGCATCAGGAACGGGAGGAAAGGATTTGCAAATGCGTCAGATTATTTAGAAACCTGGGATGACTCGGACAGCATAACGACTGTAAATGCTCAAAATGATTTGAGACATCCTGCAAAATAGTGGCATGACCACTCAGCATCACAATATCAAGGTTCTGAGACCAACTAAGAACACACGGAAGTAGTAGAAACTGAACTGAGATTTGAATCCATCAATCCTATAAGTCTATGGGTTAGTAACACGTCATCCTGATAGATAGATGAGAAGGCCAAGTTCTTAATCCCCATAGAAGAGAAGAGGATGACTCAGATCAGAAGGCCATAGGGTAAAGGAGTAAAAAGAGTCTTACGTTCCCTTCCATAATCAATTCTCTTATATAACTAAAGCATTTCTAGACTCAACTTCGACCAGTTTGGCTTGGTAATCCTACAGGCAGTCGGGCTCTGATACCAACGCTCTCAGGACCCCGATTCTAAGTCACACCGATCTAGCATGTAACACCTCATATCACTTTGCGGCCTCACGCACGGTATTCCCACGGGCGTCGCCTTACCATGGCCCGGGACCGTTTGCACCTTTTGGCTCACGTATATGATAGTGTAGCTAGCATCCATATGATAGGGAACCCGGGCCGACATGACTAGTCATGAACCCAAAGTGGCACTAACTTACGGGGACAGGCATACATGAATCAACATCGAGCATGTCGGTCAGCAGCATGTGAATCCGGGCTGTAGCACTGGGCTAACAGGACTCCGGGAACCCGGGCTGTAGCAGGCTAGGCAGGACTCCGGATGTCACCGCGTGACATTTCCCCGAAGGGATAGACACAGGAATGAGGTGAATCACATGCCGGCCAGTCAAGTGTTCCGGAGCAGTAGTGCTGGGCTAGCAGGACTCCGGTGAACCGGGCTGTAGCGGACTACTATGGCTCATGGAAGCACAAGACTACATTTCCCCATAAGAGAGGCTACCAAGGATAAACAATTAGGTTGTCGGATCCCACACATACCAAGCATTTCAATCATACACACAATATGCTCGATATGTGTAAATACAACATGGCATCACAACATAACTCTACGACTCAAGTATTTATTCATTAGGCTCCGAGGAGCCAAGTATTACAAACATGGGTCTCATGACCCCAACATACAGAGCATACAAGCAACAAGCACATGCGGAAGCTTAACTTTTCTGAGTGCAGACAACTACAAATGAAGAAGGCTGAGAAGCCTGACTATCTACAAGACCCTGCCGAGGGCACAAGATCGTAGCTGAGGTAACAAGCTAAACGTCGAAGTCCACGCGGAACTACTAGCGAGACTGACGTCTCTCTGCAAAACATAAAATGGGCAAACGTGAGTACAAATGTACCCAGCAAAACTTACATCAGAACTAACTACATATGCATCGGTATCAAGAAAGGGGGTAGTGGAGTTTAACTGCAGCAAGCCAGCTTTGACTCGGTGGCTACCCTAAACTATGACTGCAAGTAACTCTTTTGAGGTGGCGCACACGAGTCCACATATTCACCATATCAATACACCACTATGGATCCGCTCCCGTTTCCCTACGAGAAGGCCATCCATAGCACTCACGCTTATCTGGCGTATTTTAGAGTATCCACTTTAAGCTATCTATGAACTGTTATAGGCAACCCAGAAGTCCTTTACCGCGAACACGGCTATTCGAATAGATGATGTTAACCCTGCAGGGGTGTACTTCTTCACACACGCTCTCACCACTTACCGCCGTTTACACGACATGTACTCGGCAACCTTCATGCGGAAGGCCAACGAGGGTGTCGGCCACGGCCTGCCTAAACACTCAAGTCTCTAGTCCAGGTTTATCGCCTATTCAGGTTCCATCCGCAGGGAGTCCGGCCGAGGTTTCCACATACGACCCCGAACAATGTGTACAGGGTTCCGAGACACCAAACGGGCACCCGGCATGCCCGGCCACGTGCCTACCGCATCACAGCCCACCCCTCGGGTCAGCGCTGCGCACGGCCTCCAGCATACTACAAACACCAGAAACTACTTGCAAATCCTGGACAGAGGACAAGGGTGGTTAAGAAGCCGAGAGAGTCAATTAAGGATCCCAATGTGTGGTAGTAGCTGTTCACAGATCACAAACACAGAACTCAGTTCCTGAGGACGGCTGCAATGAGACAACCCACCATGTACCCCTACATGGCCTCTCACCGCTACCTTTACCAAATCGTGTTCACACACTTAGCAAACAATAGTAGGACATGTTCACACACCTCCGATTCATCGCCGATGAATCAGACATGACTCAACTCTAAGCAGTAGCAGGCATGACAAACAAGCATGAATGAGTAGGCACATCAGGGCTCAAACAACTCCTACTCATGCTAGTGGGTTTCATCTATTTACTGTGGCAATGACAGGTCATGCAGAGGAAAGGGTTCAGCTACCGCAGCATGTAACAGTTGAAACGGTGTTGTCCTAATGCAGTAAAAGAGAGCATGAGCGAGAGAGTGGGATTGTATCGGAATGAACAAGGGGGTTTTGTTTGCCTAACGGAGTGGTAGTAGGATACTGCCCTTCAGTCGGATATTCGTGGGTATCCTCGGAGGCAGAACCTACCATGAAAGACACATCGGAACACATTCATCACATGGCAATATGCAACAATATGATGCATGCTATGACATGGCAATATGGGTGTGTTTGGCTAATGCATTCTAAAACAGGTTGGATTGAGTCCATTTGAATCAAAGATTCAAATGAAAGTCCATGATATGAAGTCATATTAACGCATTAGCTTGTTTCACTTAAACAGCAAGGTTAAAGTGTTCTGACATGCATGAAAATGGTACAGATGGATAGATTGGATTTTTTTTGATAATTTTTCATATATAAATTATTTCAATCTAAGCTACGGTTGAATTTATATGAATTTTTGAAGTTTGTAGCATTTTCTGGAATTTCCTGTATAAGAATAAATCCAGAAAAAGGTTAACTACGTCAGCATGATATCGGGGTGACGTCAGCAGGTCAAAGGCGCCAGCCTAGGTCAAACCTGACGGCTGGGACCCACATGTCAGTGTAATAACTAACTAACAGAGTTAGTTAGTGTTGCGTTAGCACTAATCTAGGTTATTTAGGGCTTGGGCCCACATGTCAGTGAGTCAATCAATTAACTAAGTTAATTAGCGCTAACTAATCTAACACCTAAACTAAACAGGGGCATGGCCCACACGTCAGTGACCCTGGGGAGGGTCAAATCCCTGGTCAACCGGGGCTAAGCCACCGGTGACTCGACGCCGCCGAGGCCAGACACGGCAGCGAGGTGCGGGATTCCTCCTCCGGCGACCAAATGGCCGGCGGAGGGCATCTACGTGATGCGGACGCTCGTCCGCATCTAGTGGTGACGGTGGTTCGGCCTGGGGTGGCCGGAATCGTCGCCGGCGATGACAAGCGCGGAGGCCGGTGTTCGGACATCGAGCGGGACGAGGCTATGGGGTGCTAGCGGCTGGCCAAAGGGGTTCTCTGGACTCCTGGGAGCTCCAGGAGCACAACCGTGCGGGGGGTTTGAGCGGAGGAGCTCGCGAGCGCAAGGCTCGCCGGCCATGGCGGCGGGCGGAGCTCGGGTGCACGGGGATGGCGGATAGAGAATGGGAATGGAGGGGGAGAGCATAGGGGGAGGATCAGCAGCTCACAGGGTGCTGAAAAGAAGCTCAGGGGGGGCGGGGAAGCACGGACGGCGGCAAATCGAAGGTGAGGTTGCCAGCGGCCGGAGGTTGAAGACGAGCTCGAGGGCGACGCTGCAGGGCTTCTGGCGGCGCGTGGCTCGGTGAGGGGGTCGAGGGCGACGTCGCGGAGCTCGGTGAGGGGGTCGAGAGAGAGAGGACGAAAGAGAGGGAGGGTTCGATCCGGACGGCACCGCGGAGAGGGCTCGCGGTGTTGCGCTGGCGGGGAGGCAAGCAAGCAGGTGGAGGCGTGGCGCGCTCGGGCGCGTGCGCGCTTTGTCCTGCCTCTGCCTACTGGCAGAGGAGGAAGATGACTGGCAGCTGGGCTCTAGTGGGCTGCCTGCTGCTGGGCCTCTCAGGTAAGTCCAGGTGAGTGCTTCTCTCTCTCTCTCTCTCTCTCTTTCCTAATTCTTTCTTTTTTTCTATTATCTGTAATTGTTTTGGATTTATTAAAAATGCCAGAGCATTTTCAAAAATCATGAGACTGCTTGTGGCCTCTGTTTGGATTATTTCCAACAGCAAACATTTCAATTCATGAATATTTGGACATTTAAAATATTGTATAGCATTTAAATGCCCAAATTCAAATAGCATATGATTTAATTCAGTGACCCAATGCTGTCCTAGAAAAATGTGAACCATTTTTGTCAAAGGTTCTAGACCAAGGGAAAGATGATGAACATTTTTGAAGGGCATTTCAGGTTCATTGAAAATACTTTTAATTTGATCCTAGTTGCATTTCATTTGGTGCTAGGGTTTGAACATCCCCATTTGAAGTTTAACCGAAATTTAAACATGATGCAAACACTCTAATGCATGCACTCAGTAGGGTTGTGACAACCGCAGCCCGAAGGCAGGAGGTGGAGGTCGTGGGCGCCAGCCCACCATCGACAGCCGGGATCATCACCCGTTCCGCCACCGCCGCCCAAAGGAGGGAGGCGGAGGTGGAGGCCCGCATGTGTGTCAGCGACCTTGTGCGCTACATCGGGTTCCTGCGGGAGGGGGAGGAGCGCCTCGTCGAGCATGCAAAGAGCCTTACCACAGCCGTGGCTGCACCACACGCCGACGCAGAGGCGAGGAATCCGGAGATCTACGAAGAGAACCACTGCTTAGAGAGGGGTCGTCTGGAGCGGCAGAGGGCGTTTGAGGTGAGCGCTGCTGAAGGTGCAGCAGCGGCAGGCACCGTATTCCAGTTGTCCATCTCGTCGGTAGGCTCCTCCTCCTCTTCCTCTTACTGAGCGCGCTCGTCAGAGGAGAGGCTGCCGGAAGTAGTACAAAGCCCCTCCTTAGTAGTAGTATTTAGGGGCTATTTTGTTTAGTTCATCTGACTATAGATGTGGTGGAACTTTACAACATACTTAAAATTAGCTAGTATATATAGTTGAACTAGCTATTTCAGTACGTCATTGGCAACAATTGGGGAAAAGTTTGGTCGGTTTGGCTGTCGAGTTGAACTGTTTGTATAAATTAAGAATGACTGCTTAATCTATGAATGAAATCTATGCTTAATTACTGAATTTTAGTTGCAAAAATTAGATAGTGCTAGTGATTTTTAGCTGCATATTTTGACAAATCGCAGTGTTACAAGGATTGACCAATGGCAATGTTACTAGATGAACAAATTTCAATCTTTCTAGTTTGACAAATGGCAATATACCCAATATGACAGATGCAAATCTTACGAAACTGTCAGTACGTGGTTGCATATAGGTCATCCGAAAAAACCATTTGTGTTGAAGGGAGGTACAAATCCTGCTTGCCAAATTTTCTCTTGGCTTAGCGCCAAAGTCTCGCTTTGCATACCTTATTCAATCGAACCGTTTGCATTGAAGAGATGCACAATTCCTGTGCGGCGAATTTTCCCTTGGCTTACTGCGGAAGACCATAGCTCTCACTTTGCATACAGGTGTTCCGTCTAAAACGTTTGCGATGAAGAGGTGCACAAATCCTACTCGGCACATTTTCCCTTGGCTTACTGGGGAAGCTGTCGGTTAACATACGGGTGTTCTATCTAAAACGTTTGCGATGTTACAGTGGCAGCTATTTGTTTCAAAGTGCCTTTGTTGGCTGTTATTCGAGTGCGCCTTATCTCAAAATGGACATGAAAAATACCACAGCATGTCGGGTGCCATTCCATGATAGCATGCCAAGTTTCATGAATTTCAGATGAGTTTTAGATTTACTAGAAGTTTAAAACAAAGTATCTCAATGTTTTGCCGGCAATCAACAGTGCCCTGGTGTTTGAAATTCATTCCCATTTCTTGCATGGGACCTAAGCATGCACCCAAGGACACAGATTTGATTTTTCAACCAATTTATATGCACTGGAGCATGTGCATGTAGTTCAAATTTGAATTATGCATATCAAATGCCTAAAAAACTCAGTTAATGTATAAAAATATCCAAACGAACCCCAAAAATTCCAAAATTTAACACAACACTCTTGTTGTTCTATGTTGAAACTAGAAATTTTTTCAAAGCAATAAGAGGCAACAAATATTGTTTCGTCCACAAAGGTGGCGCGTTCCCTTTCGAGACCACAAGGCTTGTTGTGAGAAGCTCTGGTTTGTGAGAAGCTTATACACAAACCTGCCCCAAACGGGTCAAAAAATTTACCACCGCATGTTGATGCCGCTCCATGATAGCATGCAAACTTTCATGAATTTCAGATGAGTTTTGGATTTACTAGAATTTTAAAAACCACTACAAAAAAAAGACACATCCGTGACATTTTGGGCCGAACGAAATTTTTTCTGTCATACATATGACACTTCTATGACGATAATTATGACAAAACCCGGTATCATCATAGATGTGGTGGGCTCCTACTTCCATGACAAAAAATCATGACAGAAAATGGGCTTTTCATCCTGGGTGGGCCGGAGACGCAGCTGCATGACATTCTTTGGGCCGTCCATGACGGAAAAAACCGTGGTAGAAGCGAGGGGGTGGAAAATTTCGGGGACTTCCCGGTTACGGTGGAAGGTCGGGGGCCGAGCGATGCGCGTTTCCCTTGTACACGTACGCGCGTGTGTGCGAGGCGTTGGCTCTAACTGAACCCGAGCGAGGCGTTGGGCTCTAGCTGAACCCGAGCGATTGCACTGCAGGCTACGCGTTACTGAACCCGAGCGATCGATCGATGGCTGTCAACTGAACCCGATCGAGTGATTCCTTTGCTACTGCTGCTAACTGAAGCCGATCGATTGGATGATCAGTGAGCGTTCCGGGGGGGGGGGTTGGATGAACAGTGAGCGGTGGCGTTGCCTCTGGATGAACAGGACCCCGTGGTGTGGTGGAGGGCTGGATGAACAGTAGACGGTGGAGGGGTGCCCGTGGAGGGGTGGTTGAACAGGACCCCGTGGTGTGGAGGGCTGGATGAACAGTAGACGGTGGAGGGGTGCCCGTGGAGGGATGGTTGAACAGTAGCCGGTGGAGTAGCGCGCGGTGGAGGCTGGATGAACAGGAGCCCGTGGAGGCTGGAGGAGGTCGACTGTAGGCCATGGAGGCTGGAGGAGGTCGACGGTGGAGATGAACAGTATCTCGTGGAGTCCCGTTTTGCGGTACGCCACACCCCTCCCGATGAACAGGACCCCCGTTTCGACCGTAGGAGGTCCGTTTCGTCCGTTTTGCGGTACGCCACACCCCTCCCGATCAACAGGACCCCCGTTTCGACCGTAGGAGGTCCGTTTCGTCCGTTTTGCGGTACGCCACACCCCTCCCGATCAACAGGACCCCCGTTTCGACCGTAGGAGGTCCGTTTCATCTGTTTTGCGGTACGTCACACCCCTCCCGATCAACAGGACCCCCTTTTCGACCGTAGGAGGTCCGTTTCCTCCGTTGTGTGGTACGCCAGGCCTCATTTCCATCGCCTGTTCCGTCCAAGCCCTCCCGATGAACATGACCACGCATTCCGTTCCGACCCAGCCGGTTGGCTCCCACGCGTTCCGTTGCCTCCCGATGAACACGACGCATTCCGTTGCCTCCCGATGAACACGACGCATTCCGTTGCCTCCCCATGAACACGACGACGATGCTGTTTCTCCATTCCGACCCAGCCATGTACACGAGCCCTGGCCGTACGTATGCGCGAGTAGGCGTTCGAGACCCCGCCCGTATGTACACATACGTGGCCGTATTTTCTTTCTTGCACCCTGGCCGTTGTACGTACGTGTACATGCTACGTGCGCGCCTCTACTACGACACGTACGCGCCTCTACTACGACACGTGCGCGCCTTTACATCCACCAGTATATATGTACGTACATGTTCGCGACCAGAATGACAACGCTACGTACGCTTTGAACAGGTGGGTCCCGACTGTCAGGCACTTCCTTGCCTGCGAAGATGTAGCTGGTGGGTCCCAGCAGTCAGGGGGGCGAATCGTATTTTTTTTGCCAGGACGCACTTCCTTGCGTGCGAAGATGTAGCTGGTGGGAACCAGCAGTCAGGGGGAAACGTTTTTTTCGCGAAATACTGTGGCCCGTCCGGTGGGTCCCAGCTGTCAGGTGGAGGAATCATTATTTTCCGCGTAATAAGGAGGCACTTCCTTGCTGCGGCCGTGGACCCAGCTGTCAGCCTCTCCACGTACAGTCCACGTCCGATGGAAGTCGTTCCTTGACCACGTTGACCACGCCGCGCCGAGAGCACCAGGGCGGTGGACGACGGCGAGGCCTAGGAAGGGGATGACGGGGAGCCGGGGAAGACGCGGCAAGGGAAGCCCACGCGGAGAGGAGTACGAGGGTTCACTGGTTCGGCTGCGGTGTGAGGCTGCCGTCGCCGCAGGGCCTGGCCAGCGGTGGGAATAGTAGGGGGCGGTGAGGCCTCCGCTGCAGCACAACCGGCCACGGGAGGCAGGAGCATGCGGCACGACCGGCACTGCTTTGGGCGGCTGGAGCAAGAAGACCAGAGGTTGAAGAAGCACTACGGCCGTTGGATGGACATCGTACGGTCACTGGAGCTAGAATCGTTCATATTGACTAAAGTTGACAGAGGCCCCCGTCCCAGTCAACTTAGTAGGCCCACAAGTCAGCCTCCCACCATGGTGGGTCTCAGCTAGCAGGGGGAGTATTCATTTTTTTGTGCGTAATAAGGAGGCACTTCTGGTGGGTCCGAGCTGACAGCGAGGTGAACGTTTTTTTCACAAAATACGCTGTCCCGTCCGGTGGGTCCTAGCAGTCAGGGGGGAAACTTTTTTCTTTGCAAAATAAGGTGGCCCGTCCGATGGGTCCCTGCTGTCAGGTGGAGGAATAATTATTTTGCGCGTAATAAGCAGGCACTTCCTTGCGGCCGCCTGGACCCAGCTGTCAGCCTCTCCACGTACAGTACTCTTCCGATGGAAGTAGGTCGTTGACCACGTTGACCACGCCGCACCGAGAGCACCAGGGCGGTGGACTGGACGACGGCGAGGCCTAGGAAGGGGATGACGCGGAGCCGGGGAAGACGCGGCAGTGGAAGCCCGCGCGGAGAGGAGTACGAGGGTTCATTGGTTCGGCTGCAGTGTGAGGCTGCCGTCGCTGCAGAATAACAAGGGGTGTGGGTGAGTAGAGGGATGGCCTGGCCAGCGGTGGGAGTAGTACGGGGCGGTGAGGCCTCCGCGGCATCACAGCCGGCCACGGGAGGCAGGAGCACGCGACACAACCGGCGCTGCTTTGGGCGGCTGGAGCAAGAAGACCAGAGGTTGAAGAAGCACTACGGCCGTTGGATGGACATCGTACGATCACTGCAGCTAGAATCGTTTATATTGACTAAGTTGACAAAGCCCTTGGTACGCGTCAACTTAGTAGGCCCATAGCTCGGATTTGGCAGAGAACATATAGCCCATTTGCGATTTGTAAGAATGTACAACCCATTTTTTAATTCTAATGGAATTTACTACAGCCCATTTAGAGTTTGTTAAAAGTACAGCCCAACTTCTAGCTAGGACAACGATTAATAATTTCAAACAACCGCTCAAAACAGAATTCAAAAAAAATTCCCACATTTTGATGGGATCCGAAATATTTTTATCCGAAATTTCTAGTCAGGTTAAATATAATTTCAAAATAAAGTTGTATTACGTTAAAATCCAACGAAATATTGCGCGCGCAACAAGTAATGAAATTAAAATTTTCAAATTCCAAAAATAATATATTTTTCAAACTAATTACGTGTTTGGTGCATACTAACTGTCCAGTTATTATAATTACATCCCATTTATTTTTTCTTAAAGTCCATTTTCTTGTTAAGCCTAATGCATACCTCCTAGAAAGTTTGCAGCCCGGCGGGGCGGAGAATAACAAGTTGACCCGGATATTGTGTACAACTGTCGGCCCAGTTGCATTGCTGATGTTGAAAAAAGGCCTGTGTAGTACAGTATAACCTAACATGGTTACTCAACCCACATTCAGCGACGCTGGAAAGGCCCAAACAAGGCTTCTGTACAACTTTTTGAAGTCACTGAGCTCAATTAATAACTTAAGAAAAAAGTTAGATTACAGTGGAACCTAATTAAAAGCTGTCACAAGCAAATAAATAATTCAACGGGTCCCACTTGTGCGTGTGCGCGTGTGTGTGTGTGTGCGCGCGCGCGTGTGTGCGCGCGCGCGTGCGTGTGTGTGTGTGTGTGTGTGTGTGTGAGAGAGAGAGAGAGAGAGACCCATCGGTCGATGCTCGTAAATACATCTTTCAGCCATATGCATTGTTGATGCTCAGTAAAATCTTATATAGTTGACACAATCATATAGAACATCATAGCACACTGAACTTGCATACAAAAATTTCACGCAGGCGGCACAATCAGGATGGAAGCAGTGGATCGCTACGGGAAGTGCTATGTTGAAACCAAGGAAGTCGTACATAACGGTTCACCGTCTTTATCAATGACGGGGAAATATCTTGAATGTTGTGCAAAGAAAACAGACAGACAACACAATAAGTTCTACTAGCACATTAAGTTGACGTACAGCCCTTTCTGAAAAAAGTTCAGGTACAAAATTAGAACGGGTCACAATCAAATGTACTGGCATATCAGTGCTTCACACCCATAGCTCGGATTTAACTACTATCTGACAAGATTCCGTTGTTACCTCAAATTAGAGCACATCCAGGCAGTCAGCCCTGCCTCTTCTCCCAAAGAAGCAGTGGCCTCCGCCGCGCGATGGAGTAGGCCCTGTGCCATCCATCGTTCCGAGCAACACGGGGAAAGTATGACGTTGACTCCTGTAATGGACGTCGTCGACGGACCCTGCCACCAGCGGCGGCGGCAGGACTTCGATTGATGGATTGACCACTTCTTCGACATGCACGAACACTCGATACAGGTACATCCCTAACGTGGTCCACGGCGGCCTTGGTGGCGACGAATAGTACAACCCCAGTTCCTGCACCGGTATCTCAACACCAATCACCTTCGGTATGGTGGACGGCTTCTTCATCCATGCCATAACCGTCAGAGCCCAGCTGTCTGGAGGAACAAACATACTTACGAGCTCACCTCCAAGGTCGTTGATAAGCTCGTTCATGGACTCGCTGTTCCAAGCACGTCGAGGCATGCCGTGGAAGGTAAGCTTTGTTAAAAACTCAAGCTCAGAGGGCACCGAGCCCCATCCTGGGTGCCACCGATCAAAGCTCACCAGCGCGCCATCGCAGAACAAACGCCGGGAAGATTCAAACACACGACTGCAGTCGAAAGTTGTCCGGAACCTGACGAAGAAATCAGCCGGTGGCGGACAGACTTCGACGAGCAAGTCACTTATTTGGATGCCGTGCGCAATGCCAAGAGCTTTGACAAGGTCGTCCGGCGAGACAGGAGGCCGGTCGCCGTTGATGGTTACCATCAGCACTTTGCCGGCAAACTGGTCGTCAAGCGCCGCCATGCCACTGTTGAGCGACAGCACGCAGCGACCGAAGGCAGGACGGACCTCAGGATCTCCGGCTCGGAGATCCGCGTTGACCGGCGACATGATAGTGCGCTTGAGTACAGGGAGTACAGGAGGGGGATTTGGGGGAACTGGAGTAGGAATCGAGATTCCAGAGGTGGGGGAGGGGCGGGAGACTGGGGATGAAAAGGTAGCATGAATTTCGAGCACGCGCCAATATGCTCTCGGCGCGCAAGCGCACGAAAACACCGGTGGCGCCCACATGTCGGCCTAAGAGTCCTTATTCTTTCTTTTTTGGAGAGCCCGGCCTTTTTTTTCAGGATCTTTTGAGAGCCCGGCCTGAGAGTCATAATTGACCTGTTTGGCATTGCGTTACTACTCGGCCCATATTCAACGACACCTCACTGGCCCAAACAAGTGTACATCATCAAAAAGACACTGAGCTCAAATCATATAACTTGAAAAAAGGAGATATACTCTGAACACTGGAGAATGGTGATGCCCTAATTTAGCCCACCAGTAGTTTGAGACAATAAACAGTCCGAAACAACGATATATACAACATTCAAACACTGACTAGTGACTACTACTGAAATAAACAGCAAGACATGATAGTTCATAAGAAGTCTTGCTACACCACCAAAACGCACCCATCTGCAGCGCTCAGACTCTCGTGATCCAGACGAGAATGACATTCTAAACAGAAGCAACTATTACATAGTAAGAGTGACATAGACGAGGATGACCAAATGACAAGGAATATGCATAACAAAAGAAAGAACTACGCATCCAGAACCACCAGCAAAGACAACAAAGTCATTCGAAGAGATGATCCAACACCATAATAATTTGCAGCCCTCTTCAGCGACCAGTGATCCGGAGACACCAGTACTCCACCCTTTCGATGCAACAGCCCAATTACCTATCAACCTGAAGGCTTGAACCACATCACTGCTTGTCGTAATTGAGACATCCAAGGATCAAAGTTAATCCGGATGCCTTTGTCATTCTCACCTTCTTTTGGCTGGAGGCTGTATCGTTGACAATCAGGGGAGTTTGCTCCCGAACTCCTAGGGCTCGCCATGTAGCCACAGTTTTCCATAGCAAACAGAACCTCTCTGCCATCAAGGTCCTTGCCAACGGTGATCTCCTGGTTAATCCGATAATTGAGTCCGAGAAACAGAGAGTGTGAACCAAGGTTGTTTACCCGCCTCCAACTAAAAAATCCTAAAGGCCCCAACAAGCTAGTATCCTGCTCATAGACGTAACAGCCACTGTCCGGATACTCACGTATTACACGGTGCTTGTATACAGTGGGGTTTTTGCAATATAACTTTTCCGGCTCATGTGTCCGAATGATCATCAGTCTTTTGCCGTTGTCTGATCGAGCGAGGAACCAGTTGTGCTTCCCTGTTTTTGGCAAAGGCGGTGTGATTGCAAAGGGCAGTAACTATAGGGACACTGCATCATATCAAAAAGGACAGGCATTGTTAATGTAAGATCAGCATTGTTCAGAGTATGAGTAGGATAATGCAAGAAATAGCATTGATATGTCCCTGTTGGAATTGGGAGGAAAATACAGGGAAATGTATACTGGGTTCGAAAATATAGAAGTGCCATGCATGGTTATACTCATGTTATCTCGCAATCGATTCTTCACAGGAAACTACCATGTCATGCATGTTATGTACTCCCTCTGTTCCCAAATATTTGTCTTTCTAGGCATTTCAAATAGACACAACATACAGATGTATGTAGACATATTTTAGAGTGTAGATTCACTCATTTTGCTCCGTATGTAGTCACTTGTTAAAATCTCTAGAAAGACAAATATTTGGGAACAGAGGGAGTAATCATGTTCTGTCCTCACAAACAAATTCTTCAAGATACCTAACAGACCATGCATTGTTATATACTCGTGTTCTGTGGGCAAAAATTTTGTGAGGATATTATTCTAGCCATTGATTGCTGAAGGGCGAATATAGGTATGTACACGTGGTAAGCATTGCAGGATTTCACTACTTCCAAATATAGAGTTCTCCATATGCACATTTACTTCCCTAATGTATGGTTAGATGAAACCAACAGTGTGGTGCATGTTTCTACATCATGAAAATGAGGAAACTGACATGGCCATTGATACACACTCATATTTAGTAGTAGTATATAGATTACTGTAAAATAAGGATAATATCCATATATTCCTAACCGTTTGATTATTCAGGGTACAAATTGGCTGTAATGACATGGTCACAATCGCATGAATTAACTCATTCCAAATATAGCTGATTTATGGCGTCTCTAATACATTGCGATAGTTCTACTCAAATTCTGCTCAAACAGGGATCTGCCAATCATCACAAAAAGTTCAAACAGTGTCATGGCGTCATCATTAACATGAGACGGAAACAACTTACACGCGCCGTCCCAACAATACGTGGTGCCATCTGCTTTGTCGATCGCGTAGATGATGCCATTGTGTTCAATAGCATCACAGAAGTGTGTATCAGCTTTGACGATGATACACTGCGAGCCGAGTTGTCTCCAGCTAAAGAAGGCACCGGCGTAAAGATAGGCGAGTCTGCGGTCGAACAATGCACGGCCCACATCTCTGATTGGTTGATATGTCACGAAATAAGAAACGAGGAGGGAGTTAACCACTTACACAACATTTTTGGTTACATATATTAACATTTTATTAGTTAAATCAAAGGTCAAAACTTGGCGCAAAATGCAAAGGGGACCAATAAACCAGTAAACATCAAAGTTCTCTCGTTTGGCCCCAACTAGAAGTCCGGTGAGATGACTATACTGCACCGGCACGGAGGGGGACACAACTTCATTGACTTACTGCACCTGCCTTTGGGTGTATGACACGTGGGCCCAACGGGTGGGTGGCCAACCTTTCATACAGCCAAAGGCAGCTGCAGTAGAGGGGCGAGGAGTAGATGGCCAACACGCACGTGAATTCAACACAGTTTGCACTTCTCATATAAAGGCTCCCGCCAGTCCAATCTACGAAATCCTACGCACCTACGCACCTAAGGGCAAGAGTGATCACTCCAATTGCAAGATCAGTTGACTAGAAGCTAGACCCATGGAGGCGATGAGCGCGAGCATCAGCCGGCTGTGCCAAATGGTCCACGACACCGGCCTGCGGCCCGACACCGAGGAACGTCTCCAGGTAGTGCTTGAGGCCGCCAGGGCGAGGGGCCGCCTGGACGACAGCTTCGTCTCCTTGTTCGAGGAGGTCCTCGTCGGCTTCCTCGACAAGTTCACCGTCGTCAAGAAGCGCGCGGACGACCTTGACATACGCCTCCAGCCCACACGCCCAGGCTCTGCGTTGCCTGCCACCCTCAACGGCCTCTATGGTCACAACCTCTTCGACGCACTGGTGGCCCCGCGACTGCCCGTCGTCGCGCCAGAGAATGTCCACCTCGAGGTCGCGCTCGCCGCGCAGCGCCTGGCGCAGCAAGACACCATCGGCATAATCACCCACGTCTGTGCGCAAATCGTCCACAAGGACTACTACATGCAAGAGGAGGACGATAGGATGCTGGCCTTCTTGGACCGCAGGGCAACCTTGGACGGCATTGTTCAGAAGCACGTTGAGCTTGCCGCCAACGCCGCTGCTCCTCACACGTCGGTTGGTGACCCGGTGCACTAGGGCGTGAGGATGTCGTTGATGGATCCGTATGTATCTTTATCTTTCCATCAAATCCATGTAGTAGTATATGGTACTACTAGTAATTATCTTACCTTTCGCATCAACTTCATAATTTTCGTACGTACTCCATGCATGAACTGCGCCAGAACCAAACTTCTCATTACTCTAGGGAAAATCGTTATTTCTATCTATCGGTCACGCCATGGAGCAGAACCAAATTTTACAAGTTACAAGTTCAAAAGGAAAAGCCTGCCATGTTCGCGTTGCACCCCCACACGGTTGGTCCGGCACAACGCTCAAGGGGGAATGCGTGCTGTGTTGCATTTTCACTTACAAGTGGGACCGCAGTTGAGCAAACCGACTATCGGCAAACCCCCACCCTGCCCACCGCGCAATGACTGAGAAAACAGGAGGGAGAAGAGATGGCTGTAGCATGGACTCCAAGAAAATTGGTGTCGGATGGGACTCATGTGGGTGGTGTGTGCCGTACTGCTAGACATGAATGCTAGTTATGGCCCATGCCACCCCACTATATCGAGGTGCTGGTTACGTAGAACAAATTTCCTGGAGTCCGTACTTAGCCCTCCTCTATCTCTCTTCTCAGCCAGCCAGCAGACACGCGGAGCCCATCGTCTGTTTGCTCATATGCGGTCCCACATGTCAGTGAAAACGCAAGAGGACCCACTGAACCTGCACATCTTTCACCTCGACATGCTGGTGATGAAAAAAACAAATCCAATAAAGATCTTCGGTGGCCGCTTTTGGAGTTACTCAAGAGTAGTAAGATTCTATTTACAGTTTAACCCAAGATGCACATCACGTGGCTTCAACTACCACTATATTTTCTTGCATGACACGACCTGGATGCGGGATGTCCCACGTGTCGGCAAAAGGAGGAAGAACTCGACCAAATCTTCGATTGTGCTCTCGGATTAGACTAGTTGTGCTAACTTAAAATTTTATTGTGTAGAATGGATGCAAGTTTTGGTATTGTGAAGAAGAGTACAACGATATATTGATAGAGCGCAATTTAGTAGATGTTCTAGCACTTTTAGCTAGCATAGAGGCTAGAGATGAGACTAGTGCACTTGTTGATAGAATAGAGGCTAGACACGTCTACTTCTTTACACTCGAAGAAGAAAGAAGCACGCAAGATCGAGCCTCCGCAGATCAACAATGAATGCATCGAGAAGGCACTAATCCAACTTACAGGAGCAGTTATGGAAGTTGGATATCTTCTAAAATGTATTCTTTTGGTTCTTGTTTTCTTTGGTCTTGCTTTTATAGTCAAAATTTCGGTGATGTATTTCCATGTACCAAAAAATCAATGATGAAAAAAAGATATGTGTTTGCAAAGAAAAATGTACGCGGCCGGGATGCGTCCGCGCGTTCGGCGCACGGCCACCGCATCCGAGAAATGGCCCGGACACGACCCCATTACCATACCCAAACGGACAAAATCCGGGCAAAACGGAGGTCCGTTTAGGGTCGTGCGTTGGAGCTGGCCTTACAAGTGGGACCACAGTTGAGGAAACTGACTATCGGCAAACCCCCACCTCGCCCGCCGCGCGATGGTTGAGTTAGAGAAACGACGAGGTTGAAGAGATTGTTGTAGCACGGACTCCAAGAAATATGGTGTCAGATGGAAGTCATGCTGGTGGCGTGTGTCGTACTCCTGGACGTGAATGCTTGTTCTGGCCCATGCCACCCTACTACTCCTACTACTTATAGTAGTAGTAGTATTGAGGATTCAAGGTGCTGGTTACGTACAGCGAACACATTAACATATGGCCCACCTCACACTGTAGCCAAATATCCTGAAGTCTGTGCTAGGTTAAAAAGTGTTCTTTGTGAGGATGGGTGGCTGGTCTCAAGTTTAAAACTTGTTGTACTACGTACGTAGACGTAGAGATAGTGCAGCATGTGAAGCTAGTACAAATAGTGTACTATTATTGATTGGCCTCATCTGAATAGTACAAATAGTGTACAAATAGTGAATAGTGTACTATTGTTGATTGTTGTAGCCAAATAACCTGTTGCAATGCATGTACAATTATGTATTCGGAAAATATTTTTTTGCCTCGTCGGAGCACCCACTCAGAGAAGCGACTCGAAAGCCATTCATAAATTTAGTAAGTTTATCATAGGCATATCATTTTATTAAATACAACGAGTCATCAACCCACAACGACAACGAGGATACATTATAAATATTAAAGTTTTCATCACACAAAAAATAACAAGCAATGAAATGAACTTCAACTCAACCAATCCTCGGCGCTGGAAATGCTTGCTTTGAACCACAAGTGATTCTCTGGGAAGGGCCAGCTACTGTCAATCTCGAGACCAACGCAGGACTGATCATCCAGGCTGAAGCGGCCTGATATATCACGACCAGGGTAGGGAACCACCGCAATGTCCGACGTATAGATACAGTTGCTTCTCATAAATGGTAGTAACGTTGTGTCAACAGCAACTGGATCGCCTTTCACCATCATTGGATAGTTTTGTCCAAGGAAGAGCGAGGTTTCTCCAAGACTATCGATACTGTACCAGCTAGAAGGTGTTGGCGCTAGCACACTAGTATCCATCCCGAATACCATGCAACGGGTGTTGGAATAGGTCCGGAGAGTGCGACCATGGGAGATAACACCTGCTTCCTTAGTAGTAACATCAGCAGTGGGCTGTATACAGACAACAAGGGGTGATCCATCGAAAGTTGCCGGGCGCCACTGAGTATATGGGCCCTCCTCTTCGTCATGCTCGTGATCATCACCATCGTCATCTCCCCCTTGGTTATAAAAATTTTCAAGTATAGGTGGTGGAATGTTCACAGGACCTTGGAAACACAAGAAGAAGGTTAATTATTAGAGAAGGGAAACTTGCTAACTCGCATGCATGTGGATGAAACAATTATAATTACGGTGGAAGACAAATGTACCGAAACTACGAGGATCCCATGCAAAAACAGTGCCACGAGTGGTGGCAGCAAACACAAGACCCTCGTATTGAATTACATCACAGTACACATCCGTGTATAGAAACTAATTTTTGAGCAATATCCATCCAGTCGAACCACGAAGGACGGCAACAAGCTTGTCAAAGATAGCAACAACTTCATAGTTCTTGTAATTCCAAGAGCGGTTGGCAACTCGACAAATTGCTATCTTCCGTAGACGACAGTCACCATGATCGTATTTGAACGTACGTAGATCATCTGTGTGCTCAACCTCAGGGCACTCTGAGATTTTTGGAAGTGGAATCCACTAACGAGTGTACACATTCACAAGTTCCCACTCGCAATTGTACCCAATATAAACAACCCAATCTCCATTTGCGCCAGCCCAGGCCTTACCCTGAAGCGATGGCATCTTGACATCACACGTATCATTATCAAGCAGCATCAACTTGCACAAGGCGAGGCATCCGTCGTCCGCGCCCATGCGAACAGGCTTATAGCGAAGAAGATAAGGGAGATCAAACCGCTCCTAGACCCTTGGGTTCCTTGTAATGATGTTATTAGTTGAGTCGAGAATGGTCTTGAACGAACCTGCCATGCTAGCCGAGGTGATGACGTCGCACCGATCAATGAGTTCCCCCACCACGTCATCTTTCATATCAGGGCAAGAATAACGGGGTCGTTTCTGGCTTGTTCCCTCCATGGAGAAGACGATCGAACAATGGCAGAAGGAAGGGTGAATGCAAATGGAGGAGGGAGGAAGAGCGTGCGACAGCAGTTCCAAATCAAGAGGGAAAGGCGAAGAGTCAGTGGACGGTTGCCAGTTTGCCACGGTACAAGAAGAGGCGCCCCAGCCTACACGTCCTTTCGGAAATTTTACAAAAGGACTCGCCGTTGTCTCACTGACATGTTGGAACGGGACCACATGTCAACGAAACATGGTGTGTAATTTCTCGTGCAAAATGCGATCTGGCCGCGTTGGCCCGAGGTGCCGCATTAGTTATCGACCTTTATTTTTTTAACATACAATCTGAGTGGATAGATCCTGTGGTCATCATACGTGAGCAAATATATGGGTGGGCTAGGTGGGCAGGCGGCAACAATCTAAGTGCTAAAAGAGTTGATCCAATGGTTGGTTTTGTTTGGATTTTCCAACTATGACCATTGGATAGAGTGAATCAATGGCTTACGTTCAAAGTTATTCTCATACTATAGAATGGTATAGGAACATGGAGAGATTTGGTTGATTTTATATCGCTGAATAATATAAAATATTCTGAGTGCAGACGCTCCACCCCGAGGTTTGTTGCTCCTTCTCGGTCGTCGGGAATCTATGTTCTTCCACTCTTTCGTTTAAGACATGAGCTTTGTTCATCCTTTTGCCGACATGCGGGACATCTATATGCCTCCATTTTACAAAATCATACTATATGCCTCCATGACACGCAGGACATCTAGCATCAAGGTGGCATGTCATGCAAGAAAATGGAGATATGCAGTGCGTAAGTGAGTCGTGCACTTCGATGCCACCTAGTACTACGCAATATATTTTTCTCCTTGATGGCACGTGAATAGTGCATGTACTCAATGACAGAGCATGGGATGGTAGCCATGGACATGGTCGGCCCTTTTTGAAGAGAGTACTAATAAATAACTTTGATGTGTCCCGTCAACTCGCAGAACGACGAGAAGCTTGCTTACTACGCCTTCTCCCTCGCCAACGTGTGCGCGGTGGCTCACAGCACGAGGAGAAACTTTTGCTTACAAGCGGTGGAGGTGCAGCAGTTCATTTGGTGTCAGATTGCCAGAAGTACTACTGTAGTACCATCATTATTGTTCGACTCCCGGAAGAGGAGAAGAGCCAAGCGCAAGGTCACCTACTAACCTAGTATAGTACTACTATAGCCAAAGTTGGTCCACCTTTTTAGAGCATGGTTATTTAATATAGGAAGCTCTTGCAGCGGCACATCATTTAGAGCAAGTACTCTCTTCGTAGGAACAAAGGAAGTGAAACAAAAGTTGGAGTGGATGCTAGATTGCCAATTAAAACATGATTACATAAGAAAAAAATCCTATAGCATTCTATCCTATGAATCAAACGACTAATGTAGGAAAATTATGAGGGGGGTCTCTCCAACAGTGTTCCTCGGCTCGCACCTAGCATCACGGTGGTTGATAACCCACAAGTATAGGGGATCGCAACAGTTTTCGAGGGTAGAGTATTCAACCCAAATTTATTGATTCGACACAAGGGGGCCAAAGAATATTCTCAAGTATTAGCAGTTGAGTTGTCAATTCAACCACACCTGTATAACTTAATATCTGCAGCAAAGTATTTAGTAGCAAAGTAATATGGAAGTAGCGGTAACAGTGGCAAAGGTAACAGTAGCAGTTTTGTAGTAATTGTAACAGTGGCAACGGAAAAGTAACTAAGCAAAGAACAGTATGTGAAAAGCTCGTAGGCATTGGATCGGTGATGGATAATTATGTCCGATGCGGTTCATCATGTAACAATTATAACATAGGCTGACACAGAACTAGCTCCAGTTCATCAATGTAATGTAGGCATGTATTCCGAATATAGTCATACGTGCTTATGGAAAAGAACTTGCATGACATCTTTTGTCCTACCCTCCCGTGGCAGCGGGGTCCTATTGGAAACTAAGGGATATTAAGGCCTCCTTTTAATAGAGTACCGGACCAAAGCATTAACACATAGTGAATACATGAACTCCTCAAACTACGGTCATCATCGGGTGTGGTCCCGATTATTGTCACTTCTGGGTTGCCGGATCATAACACATAGTAGGTGACTATTGACTTGCAAGATAGGATCAAGAACTCACATATATTCATGAAAACATAATAGGTTCAGATCTGAAATCATGGCACTCGGTCCCTAGTGACAAGCATTAAGCATAGCAAAGTCAGAGCAACATCAATCTCAGAACATAATGGATACTAGGGATCAAACCCTAAGAAAACTAACTCGATTACATGGTAAATCTCATCCAACCCATCACCGTCCAGCAAGCTTACGATGGAATTACTCACGCACGGCGGTGAGCATCATGAATTGGTGATGGAGGATGGTTGATGATGACGACGGCGACGGATTCCCCTCTCCGGAGCCCCGAGCGGACTCTAGATCAGCCCTCCGAGAGAGTTTAGGGCTTGGCGGCGGCTCCGTATCGTAAAACGCGATGAATCCTTCTTTCTGATTTTTTTCTCCCCGAACATGAATATATGGAGTTGGAGTTGAGGTCGGTGGAGCTCCAAGGGGCCCACGAGGTAGGGAGGCGCGCCCAGGGGGTGGGCGCTCCCCCCACCCTCGTGGACAGGGTGTGGGCCCCCTGGTCTTGATTCTTTCGCCAGTATTTTTTATAAATTCCAAAATAATTCTCCGTTGATTTTCAGGTCATTCCGAGAACTTTTATTTCTGCACAAAAATAACACCATGGCAATTCTGCTAAAAACAGCGTCAGTCCGGGTTAGTTCCATTCGAATCATGCAAGTTAGAGTCCAAAACAAGGGCAAAAGTGTTTGGAAAAGTAGATACGACGGAGATGTATCAACTCCCCCAAGCTTAAACCTTTGCTTGTCCTCAAGCAATTCAGTTGACAAACTGAAAGTGATAAAGAAAAACTTTTACAAACTCTGTTTGCTCTTGTTGTTGTAAATATGTAAAGCCAGCATTCAAGTTTTCAGCAAAGATTATGAACTAACCATATTCACAATAACACTTAGGTCTCATGTTTACTCATATCAATGGCATAATCAACTAGCGAGCAATAATAATAAATCTCGGATGACAACACTTTCTCAAAACAATCATAATATGATATAACAAGATGGTATCTCGCTAGCCCTTTCTGAGACCGCAAAACATAAATGCAGAGCACCTTTAAAGATCAAGGACTGACTAGACATTGTAATTCATGGTAAAAGAGATCCAGTCATAGTCATACCAATATAAATTAATAGTAATGGATGCAAATGACAGCGGTGCTCTCCAACTGGTGCTTTTTAATAAGAGGGTGATGACTCAACATAAAAGTAAATAGATAGGCCCTTCGCAGAGGGAAGCAGGGATTTGTAGAGGTGCCAGAGCTCGCATTTTGAAATAGA
This sequence comes from Triticum aestivum, assembly GCF_018294505.1. Lineage (NCBI taxonomy): Eukaryota > Viridiplantae > Streptophyta > Magnoliopsida > Poales > Poaceae > Triticum > Triticum aestivum. The sequence goes on from NC_057799.1 coordinate 571,027,127, forward strand.
GATAAATAATATTTTGGGTGGTATACTTTGATTGTAAACATAACAACCAAGAGATCTCGATATCTTCCATGCTACACACATTATAGGCGGTTCCCAAACAGAATGGTAAAGTTTATACTCCCCCACCACCAACAAGCATCAATCCATGGCTTGCTCGAAACAACGAGTGCCTCCAACTAGCAACAACCCTGGGGGAGTTTGGTTTGCAATTATTTCGAGTTGATTTTCTTAAAGCATGGGACTGGGCATCCCGGTGACCAGCCATGTTCTCGTGAATGATGAGCGGAGTCCACTCATCTTGAGAATAACCCACCTAGCATGGAAGATATAGACAACCCTAGTTGGTACATGAGCTATTCGAACATACAAAACAGAATTTCATTTGAAGGTTTAGAGTTTGGCACATACAAATTTACTTGGAACGGCAGGTAGATACCGCATATAGGAAGGTATGGTGGACTCATATGTCTTAACTTTGGGGTTTTAAGGGATTGGATGCACAAGCAGTATTCCCGCTTAGTACAAGTGAAGGCTAGCAAAAGACTGGGAAGCGACCAACTAGAGAGCGACGACAGTCATGAACATGCATTAAAACTAATTTACACCGAATGCAAGCATGAGTAGGATATAATCCACCATGAACATAAATATCGTGGAGGCTATGTTGATTTCGTTTCAACTACATGTGTGAACATGTGCCAAGTCAAGCCACTCGAATCGTTCAAAGGAGGATACCACCCTATCGTACCACATCACAACCATTTTAATAGCATGTTGGCACGCAAGGTAAACCGTTATAAACTCCTAGCAAATTAAGCATGGCATAAGCAACTATAATCTCTAATTGTTATTGCAAACATGTTCATTCATAATAGGCTGAATCGGGAACGATGAACTAATCATATTTACAAAAACAAGAGAGGTCGAGTTCATACCAGCTTCTCTCATCTCAATCAGTCCATCATATATCGTCATTATTGCCTTTCACTCGCACGACCGAACGGTGTGTATAATAATAATAGTGCGCGTGCATTGGACTAAGATGGAATCTACAAGCATTCAATACAAAGGAGAAGACAAGGCAATATGGGCTCTTGGTTAAATCAACAATAATGCATATAAGAGCCACTTCAACATTTTCATTATGGTCTTCTCCTATCGACCCCCAAAGAAAAGAAAAGAAAGAAACTATTTACACGGGAAAGCTCCCAACAAGCAAAAAGAAGAATGAGAAATCTTTTTGAGTTTTCTTTTAATTACTACTACTACAAGCATGGAAAGTAAACTACCTAAAGCTACAACTAATTTTTTTCTTAAGGCTTTTTAAGCACACAAAAAGAAAGCGAGAAAAACGAAAAATAAACAAGCATGGATAGTACAATGAAAAAGTATGAGCACCGACAACTAGAATGAGTGTGTGAATATGAATGTAATGTCGGTGAGAAATACGTACTCCCCCAAGCTTAGGCTTTTGGCCTAAGTTGGTCTATTGCCACGGTTGGCCTGGCGGATATCCGAAGTTGTAACTGGGGTCGTACTGGGAAGGAGCCTCGGGTTGCCACTGGTTGGCAATCTCCTCCGGATCCCACTGGTAAACAGACTGTCATGAAGGATCAAATTGTGGTTCCGGCTCTGGCTCTGTAGCTGGTGTGGGGTTTTTGTAGGCGTGAATGGCCTCCAGCGAAACAAGGTACTTGCCTGCAGATAAGTCAAACAAGGAAGGAGCAGGCAAAGTAATAATCTCAGGGTGATTTTTATCAAATATTAGCTTGTACTTAAGCATCTTTTCCTTGTTTTTAACGATAAAATCATGTGCTACCATACTCTTATAGTTTAGAAAAATAGGAGGCAACAACTTTTCTTCTTTCTCATAATGCCTAATAGGTATGTTAAAAGGTGCAGCGAGGTGCGAAGCGAAGATACCTCCCAATATGGGGCCCTTCGTACGGTTAAGATTTAACCGCTTTGCAACAATAGCGCCCATACTAAA